>NW_024081101.1:77707-127631 GCF_003009895.1 Hyaena hyaena | reverse complement strand
TAGCAGCACTCTCAATAATAGCCAAATCACGGAAAGAGCCTAAGTGTCCATCAACTGACGAATGGATTAAGAAGATGTGGTTTATCTATACAATGGAATACTACATGGCAATGAGAAAGAATGAAATCTGTCCATGTGTAGCAACATGGATGGACCTTGAGGGTGTTATGCTGAGCAAAATAAGTCAGGGAGAGAAGGACAGATACCATATGTTTGCACGTATAGGAGGATTAGGAGGAACTTAATGGAGGACTGTGGGATGGAAGAAGGAGGGAAATGGGGGATGGGGGAGGAAGGCAAACCAGAAGAGACTCTTGAATGCTGAGAACAAACTGAGGGCTGATGGGTGTGGGCAGGAGGGGAAGGGGGGTGATGGGCATGGAGGAGGGCACTTGTGGGGATGAGCACTGGGTGTTATATGGAAACCAACTGGACAATAAACTACTAAAAAAAAAAGAGAATGCAGATTTATAAGTAGAAAAGAAATCAATGACTTCTAGTGTTCATTCACGAAGTGCCTAGATGAAATTATTTGGAATATCTCCAAATTGTGCCCGAAATTCATGCAACATTGGGAGAAATTAGAAACAAAAATGTGTAGAGAAACAAATGCAATTGTTCCATAGAAAGATATTACAGATATATCTGGGTGAGACGAGCAGCTGCTTTTATAATAATACTCTGGGGTTATTATTCCAAAAAACAAATAAATTATACATTATTGATTAAAAAAACATTCTAAAGTGAACTTAGATACAATTCTCATAAACCCATTTATTTTGCTCCTATCAGAGCACCAAGGGCCCTTGTCGTTATGGAGCCTGAGCAGCAGAAGGAGGGGCAGAAGCATGGTGCTAGAGTGCGGCTGGAGAATTTTTGATGATGGGAATTTGGGCTGAGCAGTTGATTGAATTCCAACCACAAAGGTCCTTGAGCATCAAGCTGAGGTGTTGACTTCTTTGTCTGCATTGGAAATTCAAGTTTCCATACTCAGAATTCCTTCCTTTTCTCAGTCTCTGAGGGACAGTTTCTAGTATGTTAATAATCCTGTATCTTGGGCCCCCTCTTCATTCTGGACATCTTCTGCCAGTGTTCACGTTGTAAAGAAATACTTCCTCTGTGCCTTGGTTTATATCATTTGATAAGGTTTGGAGTTCCAGAAAGGGCTCTTTGTCGATGACTCTGTTGGTTGCCATTCTGTTAACTATGAGGGATGGGGAAAAGTTGGACAGCTTTTATATGAAAGTACTGTTAGCTAAGTTTCTGCACACACACACACACATACACACACACACCCTGTATTAAATCATCACTGATTTCTATTTACAAATGTTGAGAAATTCAAGTTAGAATCAATTTCATATTCATAGCAGATGTTTCAGCATTTTAAAATGGTGTCACTATTTACAGACCACTAACATACAGGCTCTCTTTCCTTCCCCAAATGGATGACCTCCCATAGCTTGTATATAAGCTCATCCAGTAGAAATAGAATGTGAACCATATACATAAATGTTAAATTTTCTAATAACCATATTAAACAAGAAACAAGTGAAAGTAATTTTAATTGAATATCTTATTTCAACAACCACATCCAAATCTTACCACTTTAAGAATCAAAATTAAAAAGTACAGACTTATTTTTACTTTAATTTTTGTACTACATCTTCAGAATCTTGTGTATATTGACATGTGCACAATGTTTTGGTTGGTACTAACCACCTTTCCAGCACTCAGTGGACCTGTGTAGCTAGTGGCCACTGTATTGGTTAACACAGTTATGTATTCCTTTTCTCTCCTCCACTCTTTGTGTGACAGTTAAGTACCTTTGTTTTCCCTGAGTACTTCTGTTTTAATTTTGGAGAGAGAGAGTTGTGATTTTTTTCTTAAAGTGCCCTATACAGCCTAGTGTGTTGAGATCTCAGCATTATTATGATAGCTTTGTCTTATAATGGGGGGGGGGGAGGAAGTATCATTTTCAGACGACATCTCTGCTTATCTTCCTCTTCAATTAAAGCTTTTAGACTTTTGACATACACTCATGTGTTGCAGAAAATAAAGCACTTAATTCCACGTGTGTTTTTTTAATGACATAATCTCACCTTGTCTCTCTTGTTCTCTCCTTTGCTCTCCTTTCTTATCTTTTCTCTTCTCTGAAGACCCTTCCTCTTTTAAGTCATTTGGATATAACAGAAGGGATTTTTAAATAAAAGATGTAGAAAACATTTTTTATACTCTTCTACCACAATTTTAGGTGTAAATTAGACCATACTTTTTCATTGCCATCCTTCATATGGCTATACTAGGGGACTAGAGATTAATGTTTTTTTTTTTTTTTTGTACCTTTCAAGATAAACAGTAGTTCAGCATGGTAGCCCTTAACATTCACTTTCGTAGTATTCACAACACATGCTTCTGAAGCTGTAATCATTTATATTAATTTTAGTTTTGTGGAATATACTTCCCTAATCATGAAATATTAAAAAGGTATCTATATTTTTTAAATAGAACTTTAGCAAAAGAATAGTAGAAACCATCATAAGAATCTTTATTTTGAGAAGAATGTCATATATTTATAAATAATATTGGCAAATATTAAATCCTCAGGCCTTTGTTATTCCAGGGGTCTGAGCTGGACCCAAGGATGTTAATAGTACTCTTGTAATTTTTTAAGATAGTGGGTTTTTAAATACATTTATTGCCTCCTTCGTGTCAGTAAAGAGAAAACTATCAATTGAGTTATTAATCTCTTTCTACATAAAAAGAAGATAGTGAACTTCCCTAGATGGAGCAAGATTACATGTACTTCTCCATTGGGATCACATGGGCAGCATCCACAAACATCTCACTGACAAATAGGTAGAACAGGTTATACTGAGTTTGCCCTTAGGTGCAAGTGACTTTTCTTTTTTTAATATTTTTATTTATTTCTAGGAGAGAGAGAGAGAGAGAGAGAGAGACAGCATGAGCAGGGGAGGGTCAGAGAGGGAGGGAGATACAGACTCTGAAATAGGCTACAGGTTCTGAGCTGGCAGTCAGCACAGAGCCCGACGCGGGGCTCGAACCCATGAACCGCGAGATCATGACCTAAGCGAAAGTCGGACGCTTAACCGACTAAGCCATCCAGGCACCCCAGGTGCAGTTGACTTTTACACCAGATTCTTACTTACTTTTAAATCTGAAACAGAACTAGGAGTCCTTCACTAGTATTCCCAAGGTAATACATCAGCTTCAAGATAAATCCTGCTGGGTAACAAATGCTTTTTTACATTTAGAAGGAAAGTATATAAGTAAAGGCATGCTTGGCTTTAATTGTATGCTATAAACAAAACAGCCATATGTTTTATCTGCAGTCCACTCCTGTCCTCTAGGTCTTGAGTTCTTATGTCCAACTATTCACTTGCCTTTCCAGTAAAGTATCTTAAGGCATTGCAAACCCTTTGAGGCCCAAGAAGATAAACCCGTGATGGGCACCTCTGCATCTGACAACCATTTCCTCTTTGGCTCCTCTGGTATCCAGGACAGGAACCAACATATATGGAGTTGCACAATCAGAAACCTCAGAATCATCCTTGATGTTCCTTGTCCCTCACTCACTCCCTCTCCTGTTGCTATTCATTCTCCCACCCCATGCTTTTTTTATCTCCCAAATAGCTCTCACATCCAACTTTCTTTTCTTCTTTATTGTCATCATGTTATGCCAGGCTACCATGGTTTCTTGCCTGGACCACTAATTTGTCTCCACTGTATCCATTCTTGACACTGACATATTTTCTGTGTTTCAGCCAGAAGGAGTTTTGTTTTTGTTTTTAATAATTTTTTAATGTTTACTTATTTTTTCTTTTTTTATTTATTTATTTTTTTACAAATAGGTTATTGTTAAGTTGGTTTCCATATAACACCCACTGCTCATCCCCACAAGCGCCCTCCTAATGTATATTTATTTTTGAGAGAGAGAGCATGTGTGCATGTGCATGTGGAATTGGTGGGGGGGGGGTGTGCAGAGAGGGAGAGAGAATCCCAAGCCCTGACATGGGGCTCAGTGTCACAAATGGTGACATCGTGATCCTTAGCCCATATCAAGAGTTGGACGCACAACCGACTGAGCCAACCAGACCCCCCCCCCCGCAAGGAAAATCTGTGTCACACTTTTGTGTAATACATTTAGTGACTTTTTGCTCTTACTTTAAAGGTACTTAAAAGCCTCTGCTTAATATGGGCATTGCCTCCTTCTAGTTACAGCTGCATTCATGCTTATTTTCTCTACTTAATATTGATCTTTAAGTTCCTGAAAATGATCTTGTATTCCCTACCTCAGAGCCCTGTGCATTCTCCTGTAAGAATGAATTCATTCTTACTCCTTCACATCTTTGCTCAAAAATTAAGTTTTATGAGCTCCTAGTATGATGTTCATCCAGGATGAGCTCCCAGTATGATGAATTCCCAATATGATGTTCTTATTATTTACTGTCACAGCACTCTTTGTCTCTTTTATAAAATTAATTACAGTCTTATCAAAACTATATTAGAATATTATCTGGCTCTATGAGTAAAGTGTCAAGTCAGCGAATATAGGGACTCTTTTTTTAATTGTATCCCCAAAAGATATCACAGAGGCTGAAATTTACGCTCAATAAATAGTTTAAAGAATTAATAAATGATACATAAATATGTACAGATATTATTCGTATGTATGTATACTCAGAAGTAGAGCTTTTTTATGCAGTGGTGGTCCTATTTTCACAGAAACATAAACTAACATACCTCTATAGGATATAATAAAAATTGTTACATTATCACTTGTTCTGTCCCAAAATGATATAATTTTGAATACAATTTTGTTGTTTTCAAAAGAATTCCAGGAGGAAACCAAAATGTGTGTGTGCATACATACACATACACACACTCTATTTACACTATGAGAATTCCTATATATATGTATATATATATATATATATATATATATATATATATATATACACATACACCACACACACACATATATATTACTATTTGTCAATTTTTCACCAAGCTACCACATTATAAATCTACAAATGAATTATACCAGAAAAAAATTGCGGTTAAAAAAGTCTACCTTGTTGTCTAGAAACCATGAAGTGAGAAAGGAGATGAGGAATAAAGTCAGTTTAAGCTATTCAGTGTCTAGAAGGTTCCATGGAGATTAGAAAGATTAAATAGGTGGAATGAGCAGAATGTTTAAATTCTCCAGGTAAATTCTTTTTCCTCTTGTTCAGACTCTAGGCTTTACCAACTACTAGTTTTCTCCTGTATTCCTGGCAAAGGCATTTTTTTGTGTGTGTGTGTTCAAGGTTACACTTTCTAACCAGTTATTCATTCAATAAATACAGATTCCTTTTATAACACCATACTGGTCATTGGGGATAGATTACTAAGCTAAAACCACATGCTTCTTGCTGTCGTTATACTTGAAAACTGGGAAAAGACACAGCCATTAATCACAAAATCAAGCTGGTGTGTTTATAGTTATAATTTGAGATGAGTGCTTGGACAGAAAGGCCTAGGCCAGGTCTCTGAAACTAAAGGAAACTTAGCCAGGCTGGAAAGGTCAGCAAAGATTTCCTTCTGAATATGCTGCTTAATGGAGAAGGCACACAATCAGTAGGGGTTAATATGACTAGGGGTAGTAGGTGATGGCTAGCCAAGAATCAGAGAAGTCTTGTGTCCCTGGAGCACAGAAGAGTGAGGGTGATGAAAGGCGAGTCTGGAAAGGAGGACAGTCTAGAAGGCCTTATATGAGTCATGGGTGAGAATTCTAGAAAAATGAAACAGTATCAATAAATTTTATGCAGTGATGTAACATCATAATCCAGTTCTGCATTTTCAAAAACTGAGCGCACAGATAGATTTAACAGAAGCGAAAACACACATGGAAAGGCTAGGGAGGATCTTAAATTGTGTGAGCTTTTGCTTGTGCAAGATAACTTGTGAGAGACAAAGGCACTTCTTGATCATTTTACAAGTCCTCTGCTTCCTCTCAGAATAGAGTATGGAGTATGGAGTATGGATTAGCTCTCATTGAGAAGACTTTATGTCTTTCACCTGCATACAGATGAGAAGCAGTGATACAGAAAACAGTCAACAATCCAAGATGAAACGAGTTCACTTTTCATTATACAGAAGGAAGCTGAAGAAGAGAGAATATAATCAGGACCTCCCCTAGAAAGGAGGCAGACTTGAGATTGATATTAGAGCCTATTGGGTAGCAATTACTATAGCTCTTCAAATATGAGTGCTTCCTGATTCATGAACCTACATGTGGGCACAAGGTAGCTAGTTCAGAAACTATGGACTTGGTAAGTCCTCTTTCAATTCCAGCTCCTCCAATGCAATCCACCTGTAATACACCCAGAGCATTTACTCAAGATCCATATAGCAAAGGAGGAAATACACTCAAACATTCTGAATCAGATAGGGAACAAGATGTTCCATCTATGCACTCTCGTAAAGAATGTCCACATGTAATGGTGGTCTGGATCTTTATCATTTTCTCATGATCTTAAAGGGAACCTGAGACTTTATATAATGTGAATTATTTATTGACTTATGCATATTAAGGCATACTTTGCCTAAATGCATATTTTATTTAAATGGAAAGAAAATGTATCAGGTCATGAGTATTTCCTAAGTTCTAGCTAGAAGGACATTGGTTAAAAGAGTAAAAATTGATCAAATTTATTAATCATTTAGAATGTTTCAGTTCTAGACTTGAAAGATTTTTACTTTCTGCTGGCCTGTGCCGAAAAGCACTGGGTTCTTGCAATTTATGGCTTGCCATATCTATCTGTGTATCTCTGTATCTATGTATCTATCTATCAGTCATCTTCCTTCTTCCTTCCCTCCCTCAATCTTTATGTAGTTGGATGCTGACTGAGTTTGGGGCAATATGCCATATTATAACAACAACTTATAAATTAACTGTTTTACACTTCTACCATGGGCATGTTACCTTATTCCTTTTTTTATAAGCTGATAAATCTGAAAATTTTTATTTTCTCTCATTTACTGCAGGTGCAGTTTTAACTACATATGTAATTAGTTGTGTAAAGTATATATACATATATACACTTATGATGTAAGTGCATAGACATACACATAAATTATACTTTCCTTAATATATTTTTCATTCCCTAATTTATATGTACATATATATCACAGAAAGTATACTGTTGAATAGTGGTTTTGACTTTGAAACCAGATAAACCTGGCTTAAAATCCTGACTCTACCACTTACTAGGCTCTTGAGTGGGAGCAAATTAGTTCGCCTTTTTTTGTAGCCTCAGTTTCTTCAACTGTAAATGAGAGTAAAAACACATTTCTCACAGGTAAGAATTAAGAATGATAATATGTGTAACTATTATTAGAGTTTTGGACACATAATAAATACAGAGTTTTTTTTTTTAGCAAAATGAGAAATGACAGGATATAATTTAAAATATCAATGGTGGATAATGATACTGTTTTCTCTAAAGGTAAATGATAGCAAATGATAGCAAAATGATAGGAAAGAGAGTAGCCTTCAAAGTCAAAATACATGAACTCTACTTGGTTTCTCCTCCAAGTACCACCACCTCTGGTACCATGGACAAATCACACAGTCTCTCAGTTTTACCATTTCTTTACCTTAAAAAAAAAAAAAAAAAAAAAAAAAGGACTTGAACCCTTTGAACTTGCAAGGCTGATATGAAGATTCACTGGTGTGTGTGTGTGGGTGCGTGCACGTGTGTGCATATCACTTCTATCAAAATACCAGATATGTAGTAGGAATTTATCTTCAATGTCATAATCACATTTAACTTATATCTTGAAGTTTTTACAACCTGTTAATATTTGTAATTAGCAGTGTGACTGAGTTTGCTGACAACTTAGGAAAACATAATGATAAAATTTAAAATAGTGAAATGATTCTCTTCTTTTCCCTTTTGATCAAGTTTTTGACACTTTGCCACCCACACGCTATCAGGAGACCATGAGTACCATCCTTACATGGATCCAGCAGTCAGAAACCAAACTCTCTATACCTCAGGTTACTGTCACTGAATATGACATCATGGAACAGAGACTCGAAGAGTTACAGGTCTGTGAATATTTGAGTGTCTTGAACAAACAGTGCAGATCTTATCTATCAAGCAGTCACATTGGTGTAACTTTCCTTTTTACATTGGTGTAGCCTTAAAATAATAGAATTAAAATAATTGTGGCAAGTATGATGGTGTACTAGTTGGAAAAATGAAAAAATTTTAAATGCCCTATTTTACGCATTTGTGCCTTCTTTCCATAAGACAACAATTCCATCTTTGAAGACTATGTCATAGCCTACTTATGAAGTATATTCTTTCTTGTTTAGTATGTATTTTCAGACACATTGATTTTGATTATTATAAAAGCTGTGGTGGTATTTCCCCCCCTTTCTTGCTGATTTATAGCTCCATTCATATTCCTAAACAGTGGTAAAATCAGTGTAGTTATAAAATAAGTTTTAAATGCTAATCTTTTGTAATATCATTATTAGTTTGTTGAGTTCTACTAACTAAATTTTTAGCAGCTTTATCTCAAGTAATAGAAAATACTAATATGAGAAATGAAAGAGATAATTTGTAAGATATTTTAGAATACCCTTCCTACTAATTCTGAAAAGGCCATGTAGTCTATCCAATCACATTTTATGTTTTAAGACAAGAAAGCATTCATTAATTATATTTATGAGCTGAGATATGTCTACATTTTGAGAAAGAAGAAAAAAATTAAAATGTAACTTTTATACCAAGAGTTCCTTTTCAAGAATTAAATTTTATTTTTTAGGAAAGTAATTTTAGAATTATTTCTTCTAAAAAAGTTTATTTAAACATTTCTCAGTATATATTGCCCTGTTTAGACTGCTTCCTCTACTGTCACACCAAGTAAACTATTATTGTTTGATCTTCTATTTTTTTCTTTATGTTTTTAATACTTGCAATGATTTCAAAATTTACTTCAAAGAAAATGTGACTTAATAGAAGTATAGCTTATAGCTTTAAAAAAAGTACAAAGATATAGCAATTAGAGGAGTGGATTAAGTATATACAAAATGGTGGGCAGATGAACAGAGGAGTAAACTGAAAAAAACATTGAAGACAAAATTATTTATAAATGTTATTGAGAAATTGTATTAAGTAGCTCACAGATAGGTAGTTAGAACTTTGTATCAAATGTTACAGCAAAACAAAATACCACATATATTAAAAAGTTCAAAAACATTTCAAGAAGCATAAATTTTGGAGGAATTTTTAAGTAAAATATTTTAAAACATATGATAGAGAAGCACACAAATCACTGGACACAATTGCAAAATTGCAAATCCTGTAAAAATACCAGAGGCGATTTTAAAGAAAGATGAGACCAAGGAAAAATTTTTTCTGAATATGGGAGAAAGACATTAATAAGGAAGTCACAAAAAGAGACACAAACAGCCATTAAACCAATGTAAAGTTGTTACTCAGATTGTGAGGGAGGAGTTACAAATTTATAAAATGAAATGCCATTTTTCATATCTAAGGGGCAAAAAAAAAAGTGATACAACTAGTGCAGGTCTGGCAGCAATGAGCTCCCTTGTCACTTTCTGGTGGGAATGTAAGTTGAATTAAAATTTTGCTGAGAAAAACATTTCAATCCTTCCTAATAACATATAACATAATTTGTGGTGTTATACATATGAAAACTATTTTCATGGAGTCTTTATCTTAGGCAGTAATCAGAATACACGGAAGAAATAATAGATGGAGATACATAGGTAAGTCATAAACATAATTTACAGGAGTGGAAAACTTGAAGTTAATTTGTAGAGCTAATAATGGAGAATGGTTAAATGAACCAGAGAAGCCATTAAATTTTATGTTTTTGAAAAATAATTAATGACGTGGGAAAATGCTCACAAAAAAAGGCCTAGCTCAAAATGTAGTTAAATGCATGTTAGTTATTGTCTAAATAATAAATCAAGTTTAATGAAGTAAAATTAAAGCAAAGTAAAAAAGAAATAAAATGCCACAAAATATACATAAGACATTATACAACTGTAAAAATTATGTATTGATGTATTGGGGGGATATATAAGTCACCTTATAAAAGAAGGAAAGTTTTTATGTGTGTATATAACATGTTCACATATTCAGTGTTTAGTTATACATAGAAAAACTGGAAGTTTACACAAAATCATATATATAAATGGGTATTTTTCCATGTTTTATCTTGCGTCTTTATTATTTCATAACCAGAAATAAATATTGAGTGGAGAAAACCCAAAGATAGACATCCTGTTATAAGCAGTTGCATAGGTTACACAGGACAGTTGTAAAACCAACTTTATAAATTTTCCTCCAAATTCTTCTAGAATTTCACTATGACACTGCAAAAAAAATGTGAAAAATATGAAACCTTAGTTAATGAGCATCAGCAGGCCATCCATATGATACATTACTCAGATTTGTTATCCCGTGTATCTATATGATCTAGTTATGTTTTTACCTAGAAAGATCAGTAGTTGTCTTACTAAAAGCTCAGTAGAATTAAACTAAACTCCCTAACAGTATCATAAATACAGTTATTAATATACAGACAATACAATAAAATTAGATGTGCTAAAACTCTGTTCCATTAAGATATAATTTTGGATATATTTGATGTTCATAAAAACAGGCATAGACTTTAATTAAAATAATGTGCAAATTACTCTTATGATAAACAGAATTTAGTCTTTTTCAATGTTTATTTTTTTTTTAAATGTTTTATTTACTTTTGAGACAGAGAGAGACAGAACATGAGAGGGGGAAGGGTAGAGAGACAGGAAGGTACAGAATCTGAAGTAGGCTTCAGGCTCTGAGCTGTCAGCACAGAGCCCAATGCAGGGCTCGAACCCACGAACATGAGATCATGACCTGAGCCCAAGTCAGAGGCTTAACTGACTGAGCCACCCAGGTGCCCCTGTTTAATTCTGAAAGAAAGAGAGAGGAGAGAGGAGAGAGAGAGAGAGAGAGAGAAAGCACAGCATAATTTAAATTACTATTAGTTATTCTGTAACTTACAGCACATAATCTATTTTTTTAGGTGTTTGAATCACATAGCTTTCGTTTTACTTTATTTTTTTGAACATTTTGTTTTATTTTTTTGAGAGACAGAGACAGAGCACAAGCAGGGTAGGGGCAGAGAGAGGAGGAGACACAGAATCCAAAGAAGGCAGAAGGCTCTGGGCTGTCAGCACAGAGCCGCATATATGGCACTCGAACTCACGCATGAGAGATCATGACCTGAGCTGAGGTGGGATGCTTACCGATCCCATGTAGCTTTCATTTCAGATACATTTAACTGAAGCTGTACAATGAAACTCAATATTCTTCATCAATTAGTATAACACGTACTTTCCTTTTTTTTTTTTTTTTAATTTTGAGGCTTTACAAAGCTCTCTGAAAGAGCAACAAAGTGGCCTAAACTATCTCAGCACCACTGTAAAAGAGATGTCGAAGAAAGTGCCCTCTGATATTAGCCGGAAATACCAGTCGGAATGTGAAGAGGTTGAGGGCCGCTGGAAGAGACTGTCCTCTCAGCTGCTTGAGCATTGCCAAAAGCTAGAGGAGCAAATGGCTAAACTTCGAAAAATTCAGGTAAGTCAAGATTGGACTTTTTGTATCCTTTTTTTTCCTTTGCTTATTTCTTCCCTAATGATGTGTTATGAAACTTAAAGGCAAACAGACATTTAACCTCCATACTTCTTCAAAGTCAGTTATAAGATTTAAAGATGCACCATTTTCTCAGACAAGTGCATTTTGCCTCTTCCTTTTAAGAAAACCATAATTAAGAGTTCTACTTCTCATATTTCCTTAGAATTATATTGTTTTCACCAAGACCGATAGGACTTAAAACATATTTTTAGCTTAATACTTTTCAGAACTAGTCTTAGCACTAGTCTGGTTGTCCTGTAAAATATAGGTATCATTTAGCTTATGAATAAATAATTACGCGTCATGCAATATAGTCTTTTTATCAGCATATTTTTCTTGTGATTTTGTATATAAATTTGACCTTATTACATTCCACAGACCAGCCCTACTCACTTAATTTGTTTGAATGGTGCCACCATACTACTAATCAGCTACGCTGAAAATAGTAAACCAACAATTGCATTCTAAAATCTAAAATATTTAGTGATAGAGGTAATACCTCTCTTATGTGGCAAATTATTGTGAAAAATCTTAAGGCTGGAATGAATCTTTGACATCATCATAGCATGGTGGAACAAGACACTTCTATGTTTAAGTCTCAGCTCAGCTATTAGTTGTTTGTTTTTACCTCTTACAAACCAAAAGAATGAGTAGTCCTAAAACATTCTATAAAGCACAATTTACATATGAACGTGGTTCTACATATAAAGATATGTCTACACACACACACACACACACACACACACACACACACACACACATTTTTGCCAGCGCCAGAGGTAAAAGAGGGTTTAATTACATGGTCTTCGTCAACAAGGAGCTCACATTATAGTGAAAGGAAACGGTAATGGGCTAGTTTCCTATTGCTGCCGTAACACATTAGTAGCTGAAAACAACACAAACTTGCTGTCTTAAAGTTCTAGAGGTCAGAAGTCCAAGATCAGTTACAGTGGACTAAAATCAAGGTGTAGGCAGGGCTCTGTCTTTTCTAGAGGCTTTAGCAGAAACTCTGTTTCCTTTTTGTTGGTAGCTTCTGGGAATGACATGCATTTCTTGGCTGATAATCTCATACTTTTTCTTCAAGTTCAGCAGTACAGCATCTTACAGCCTCTCTCTCTAGCTCTCACACTTCTGAGTCTCTCTTACTAAGAACCGTTGTGATCACTTTGTGCCTGGCTAGACAACTCGGAGTAATCTCCCCATTTTAAAATCCTTAATCTCGTCTGCAAAGTTTTTGTTTGTTTGTTTGTTTGTTTGTTTGCTATTAAGGTAACATAGTCACAGGTTCCGGGGATGGGACCCTGGACACCTTGGGAGGTCATTATTCAGCCAACATAGGAAGTAAATTAAATAGTGCGGTAAACATTGTGACAATAGAAAAGAAGTCCAACATCAACTGGGCAAAGGGGTAACGAAATGTTATGGGTTATGTGAGCTACACCTTTAAAAAGTAGAATTTAGTCAGCTGATAAAGAGGGAGAAAGGCTATCTGACAAACTGAAGTGATACATTCACTTAGCCAGAAATGGTTCACTTTTGGAGAGACAAAAATATGTTTGGAGATTAATAAAATATACTATTAGAAAAATGATTTAGGACTAGGTAATGAGAGGCCCTGGATGCCATGCTTTGCAACGTGAATTACAACCCAATATTGATGGAATTAAAAGTAAAAGTAATTTGGAACTGTTACTGCTATTTTAGTGGGGGAAGAAATGATCATTGTTTCCAAAGCATCACTGTGATAATAAAAAGGACAGAAGAAAAATACTGACACCCATGTGAAGAATGGATTAGCATAGGGTAAGATTGAGGCAGTTACCAAAAAGACCTAATGCAGTAATCAAGAAGCCAGTGATAAGATCTGAACTAGGGCAGTGGCGATGTGGAAGAAACACAAAACCAAACTCAAGAGGTATCAACAAGATGATAGTATTGAAAACTGAAGTTCTTAGATTTAGTCAAATGCTTTTAGAAAGCATTATTATTAATCATATTGAAGGAGAAGCTTTCTATGAAGCACATATTTTCAACAGAAATTTAATTAAGAAGGGAGAAAATAGCACATCTGGGCAGCATATTTGAATTGTGTGGAAAATAAAGGAGCTCAAAAATCATACATTTGAAAAGTAGCCAAAAAAGCAGGAGGGGGAAAAAAGCAATATCTGAAAGAATAATGGGATTTATGTGGCTATTTATAAATGATAAAAGATGCCATTTTTCACCTGATGATTACTTCAGCCTGGTCAAGCAAATAAGAAATTAAAATCAGAAGTTTTCTCTTTAAAGATGACAAAATCTTGTTCTGCAAACTTCTCAACTGGAGGGACTATTTAAACTGTCAACTGTAGAAAACAATTTGTGGAAAAAAAAAAAAGAAAACAATTTGTGGAAGTTCAGGTTTAGGGAGGCTATAAAGACACCATTACATTGAGTTTATTGTTCATAGTTTGTTTTATGTACTGTAAGGCCACATTGTTAGTATTATCATGAGTTGTTTTGTAACTTAAAATTTCTCTAGAGGGGGATATGATTTAATGTTCTCAAGAGTAACATCATAAAACCACATTTGGTAGTAATTTTTTATTTTTAACAATAGCAGACTTCAAACACCAGTGCTCATACTGTAGACCATAAAAATGCAGTCTTAGTAAAAATATGTTTTTCCTGAAGAGCTACTTAGAGACATCCTTCAAACAAGGGAATTGTTCCTGGGCGTGTGTTCATAAATATCACCATGATGAATTTTGTTAAGAGAAATCAGCACCCCAGTAATGCTTAAAATGGGTCTCTGATTCCAGAATCACATAAAAACTCTGAAGAAATGGATGGCTGAAGTTGATGTCTTCCTGAAGGAGGAATGGCCTGCCCTCGGAGACTCAGAAATTCTGAAAAAACAGCTGAAACAGTGCAGGGTAAGATTTTTATATGACCCCTATCATATGAAGACTTTTATATGGGCATTATTATTTGGTTATGTCAATGGTCCTTAACCAGAGTGATTTTGCTCCCCTCAGGGACATTTAGCAATATCTGGAGACAGTTTTGTCACAGCTCAGAGTGGGTTGTGTAGAGGATAGGGACCTGGGGTGCTCTTTGTAACCCCCGATGTGCTGAACAGCCCCTCACAACAAAGAATTAGCCAGTTTAAAATGATGCTAGTGCCAAGGTTGGGAAACTGGGTTAAATAAATGAGGAACAAAGAAGCATTATCGTTTACTCAACGCTCATTATTTTAGTGTAAAATGAAGTTTAATGTAAAGGCAAAGAAACCTTTGGGCTGTCTGTTACGTCTTACTGCAGATTGTCATTCATACTGTGTTACTGTGCTTAGACATCCTGCGCTGAACTCTAATATTACACAGTATGGATTTCTGAAACGGTATTCATTATGCCATTGTCATGTCATGGAAAGGAAGTAATGTAGCTCTTTAAAGAATTTGCTTTGCTAATCCAAGCTAAAAAAAAAAGCTTACAAGTAACCTCCACACCCATCATGCTATAAACAATCGTGGCGATATCCTACATTTGAAAAATGAAATCATTTCAAAGCTAGTAATGTATATAGCCCATTTTCACACATTTTTCCAACAAGGAATCATACTTTTATGTCCTTTTTATCTCATCTAATAGAATACAGACAATTCCCTACTTGAATCACACCATCAAAACCACTGAACAGGTTTTGCAAGGCTGAGACATGTAGATATATATCTGTAGGTGGGGGTGTATCACATTTTAAAGGAAAAGACTCACTCTATCATGAATCCTGATTATACGTTTCCTCTCTATGTTGTATTTCTAGTATGTTGTGGTAATTTTCGCAGCTAGCTTAAATTGATTTATTTCCTTAGCTTTTAGTCAATGATATTCAGACAATTCAGCCCAGTCTCAACAGTGTCAATGAAAGTGCACAGAAGGTAAAGAGTGAAGCGGAGCCAGAGTTTGCTTGCAGACTTGAGACAGAGCTCAGAGAACTTAACACTCAGTGGGATTACATATGCCGACAGGTACGTACAGCCTCTTGCACTGTGGCTTGCCTCTGTTTAATTAAGTAAATTTTCTTAATGTCTCCCTTTACCATTGCCCTTTTTGAAAGTTTAATCTCTGAGTATGTCGATGTTTTAAAGTGTGGTTAATTCAAACTAGCCTTTGTCTAGCATAAAAAAACATTTGTATGGTAGATATGTTAAATAGTATATATTCACCTTATTTGGAATCTAAGATGGCCTTAAATACTGAACAGTAATGTCCTGTTTTTAAGCATGATTTTCATTGAATGTTTGCTCTGGTGCATAACTTTGTAATCGTAATTGGATTAGCAGAACACACTTTACACCTGTATACTTGGCACCGAAATAAAATGAATGTAAGAATAAGATAAATAATTTTCACATCAGATTATTAAGAAAGGCATTTATTTCAGTAAATGAATTAACTTTGGGAAATAGCTAAGAATATCTCAGTGGGGGAAATAAAACACAAAATAACTCTGTATCTGAGTTCTTCTTTTTTATACAGCAGAGTGTTTTGTAGATATTATTTTTAATTTTAAGATTACATTATGGAAACTAAATGTTATATATACAAGTCGTATATATCTAATACTTCTTGTACCAAAGATGAAAATTTGACCTAAAGCAATGATTATTTTTCAATACACCGAGACCTTTTTTGAAGTTAATGAGAGGTTTCATCTTATGTGTATTAGATGCAGCCAGTCTTTCGTTATTTCTAAGTAACCTTTAAAAGTTGAAAAGAAATCGTGCCACAAGGCAAAAATTAAATTTGAAAAAGGAAAGAATTTAGAAAAGTAAAAGGCAAGGCAAGTCACCCAGATAATACTGTCACTGGCAAATGCTCAACAGTTCTATTAACTCACAGACGAGATAGCCCTGGGTCAGCTAGCTTGCATTCTTCTCTGGAGTAAGCCAGCTCTAGAAGGAATGTTAGGTAATAGATTATACCATTTATGTTTTCCTGCAAGGCCAGTGTGAAAGGCATTTGTTTGTTGGATGTTTCTAATGGATGAATGGAAAGAAGAAATTGGAGCAAGAAGGAAAATGTTAGCAAGCATGTATATACAGTCAACAATATTACTAAGACCTCGAGATCTTTATATATTGGAGAAGTGTAATTTTTAAAGTATCTCTAGTCTTAAAATGGCCTTGTTTAAGACCTTATGTCTGCTATAAAATATACCACAGACATGTCTTTTAAGAGAACAATAAACACATTAGACTACTTCCTAACACAAATTCCATAGATTCCACCCGTGTTTTCATCCCATCCTAGGATATTTTACATCTCTCTGGTTCTTCTTGGAATGTGTCACACTGGGTATGCTCTGAACTTATGGACAAATGACCTGTGTTTCTTAAGGAAGGTATCATGCAATCAAGAAGAGAAGTAAGACAAAATACAGTAAAAGCACGGAAGCCAGGCTTGGGTGTTTGGCCTAGTTCAGAGCTCCAGAGAGAATTGAAAACAAACTGTAAATCTATGCATTATAGAAATAGCTACACACAAAATGTGGTGTGATGTTCTTTCTTGGATTAAAATTAACTCATTTGTTTTTACATGCCAGCGTCTGGAAAACACACACACACACACACACACACACACACACACACACACACAAATAGAGACAAAATTGTCCAAATGCCTAATATCCATGGAGATCCTTTGAGATTCTGTGATTTGATTTTCTAGGTATAAAATGGTTAGCATTTTAAATCCTAAAAGTTTTGTATACAAATAAAAACCCCTAACATTTTAGGGGAGCCTGAGTGGCTCAGTCGGTTAAGTGTCTGACTCTTGGTTTTGGCTCGAGTCATGACTCATGTTTGTGGGTTCGAGCCCCACATCAGGCTCTCTGCTGAGAGTGTGGAGCCTGCTTGGGATTCTCTTTCTCTCTGCCCCTCTCCAACTTGTATGCATATGCACACTCTCTATCAAAATAAACAAATAAAAACTTAAACAAAATTTTAGTTATTTCTAAAATAAAGGCTAATCATCATGCAAATAACTCACAAATTAGTGAACCATACTGAAAAGAAGAAAGTGGGAAGGGAAGGAGTTTCATAATTTTACATATCTTTACATTATTATGTCATATGGTTATTAAAGCAACTAATCATATACATAAAAATGCATAATTTTTAGAGAAACATTTTTACTCTTTTTATTACTTATTAGAATATTTCAGTATATATTATTAAACATTGTGTATCAGGTGTAATTAGGGAAGAAAATAAACATGATAAATATCAATCTTCACGGAGGGTATGGTTCAGTAGAGAAGATGGAAAGTAAATGAGTTAACATAATACTGCACAAATGCGTAATTTTAATGTTGACAAATGCTCTGAAGAAAGCCATCAGAATGCTCTGAATGAGACTTAAGGAGCAGGGAGCCTGCTTTTTATTGGGTAGGCAGTTAAGTCTTTTCTGAAGGGGTGGAATTAAAGCCAATGCCTGATTAGTGCAAAGAACCTGGCACTTTGACATGGGGACTAGAGAAAAGTGTGGGTCTAGGATGAATCGGGAGAAACTACTGAGGGAGGGGAGGAGTGAGCATGTGTGAGGAACCTAAGGGAAGCCTCTCTAAGTAGAGCAGCGTGAGCCAGAGGAAACCCAGTGGGAAGCAAGTCATGAACAGTCTCATGAGTCATAGTGAGGACTTAGTATGCACGTTAAGTTCATTGAAAAGGTATTAGGCTTCTACATACAGAGGCGGCCTCATCTCAAGTGGTTGTTTGAAACCTTGCTCTATATTCCTATTCTATGAAGAATGGCCGGAAGTGGCACAGGCAGAAGCAGGTAGGAATTGTACTTGTCCAGGTAGGAAGTACTACTGGCAAAGGGCAGGGAGGGCCTTAGTGGAGTGGAGAAGAAATTTGAAATACATCATCCTCTGGTGACATTATGTTTGGTTCACGGTCCAAACCTCTCCTGATATTTTTCCAAAATCTTCCATAGAGATGGAAATGATTTCAATACTTGTTGATCTGTCTCTCGTTACTCTTTGTGTATTTTCCCGTTATATAGCAAATAATGTGTGGAAGGGATATGTTATTCTGGGAAAACTGGACCACAGTGCTTGTGTGACTCAAACTTTGTTGAGACTTTTTTCCAGCAGGACCTGTCTCCAGTAAGCTTATGTCACTCAGTGTGCTCAACATTATGTGTATGTCATGTAGTCTTATGTTTGTTTTTTTTTTTTTTTTCCTGATCTTTGCCAATTAGGCTAGTTCTTCCGTGTTACATTTTTGGTCAAGAATTCTACACTCACACCCACCTTTGACCTTTATTCTTTTCCTCACATGACACGTTCCTTTCTTCATTTAATCAGATCCTATTGGATATGACAGTACTTGCTGATAAAGAGTGCTTACCTCAAGTCCAGAGAGAGAAGAAGGAATCAAAGTGTATTCAGAGATTTCTGTTTTAAGCAACAGAGTTGGCTGCAGTGCCTTTAAATAATGAAAGAAAGACTTGGGCCTGAAGAGGGAACAAAATTGACTAGCTTAGTGGAGTGCTCAATACTTCCATTTTGGTCATGTTTACTTTGGAGAAGTAGACAATTAGAAGTGCATCTTGAACTGGGCACATAAACTATGTGTATAAAAGTAAAGGTATCATTTATATAAGGTAACTCCTACCTCACAAAGAAAAGATTTCCAAGACTTACTTCCCTAAAATGCTTGGCCAATAAAATTAAAAACTCTGAAGAATGGAGAAGGATTTCTTATGGACTCAGAGGCAAGCATAGTGTGTATGTCCAGGAGCTCTGGAACCGTATGGCCTTGGTTTAGATCTTGCCCCCACCATAACCTACTTGTGTGATCCTGGAAAAGTTGCTTAGTCTCTCTGTGCTTCAGTTCCAGTGTTTATAATGTGGTGATATTAATGCCTACTTTATAAGAATTTTATAATATTCATCAAATGTGTTCATCTTGTAAAGTGTCTAGACCAGTACCTAGCACAGCATAACTACTCTGTACATGCTTGGTAAATAAAATAAGCAGACATGAAATAGACATAAGCCTCCATCTGTAAAATTATAAAATACGTGTCATTTATAAATAAACAGTGCATGATTATATATTTTAATTAATAGCAGCTATAAATTTGTAGTAGTTACCAAGAAACACTGGATATAGAGGTTAGAGGGATGTCATTCTCATAATTTGCAAATTACTGTCTTTTTCTCATTCACTGCATCTTTTGGGTACAGTCATCCCCAGATCCCTGGGTCACTCTTCCTTATTTCTTCAATATTTTAATAACTGACTTACTGTCATCCCTGTATTAATTCTTCCTGATTTCATTGTCTACTCAGATGACTCTTCCAGCGCTCACTATCTTGAAAGCTCCTCCAATGATTATGTATTCTACTCTATCTTAGCTACCCATTCCCAGCCTCATAACCTAGACATTGTCATTACTGGATTCTTCTCCATAATTTCAACCTCAGGTACTCTACTCTGCAGCCATCAGCACCTTGCTTTCCAAGTTCTTCCCCCAGTAATCCAACCTCAAAAATTCTTCCTTCCTAGTGGAATGCATAATCCAGTGATTTTACTGGCTTCCCATTAGAGAAGCATTTCATCTTGACTTGGTCATTCCTTATTCAAAGTAGATTCTATAATCCATCATTAAAAGCACCCTGTGTGTTTTCTTTCAAGTCTTTTGTCCTCTGCTTTCTGTATCATATCCATGTGACAATACCCTACCTAGGTCAGATCCACTTTTCTGCTGACGCTGTGCCTGCACCAGGAAGGATGAACATGGCTGGCGGAAAACACATATCATACTGGCTGGTCTCCCTTGGAAATCATGAGTGTAAACCTCAAGTAGCCTCTTGGTGCTTATTGGTAATCTTACTGCATTTTTCATACCCATTCACAGCCCCACTCCTCTGATGAGTATTTCACAAATTTCTTTCAGCATATCTCTACCAGTTCTTCTCTCCCTCCTGTATGGCAATTAACTAGCTTCATGTTCCAATGAACAAAATAGAAACATTCAGAAGAGAACTTGCACATACTCCCGCTGAGTTGCATGTTAGTTAACAACTCTATTTTCCCATTGTTAACATGACTGACCTGTCATTACTCCCATATAAGGCCAGCCTTTCCACTTAATATGCTGGATACCATCCTCTTTTTTCATCACACAGACATTATGCCACCTGTTGAACATCCGCCTACCTCCTACATCAATAGTATATTTCAGGGTGCCCAGGAGGCTTATTTGGGTAAGTGTCTGACTCTTGATTTTGGCTGATGTCATGATCTTGTGGTTCATGATTTCAAACTCTGTATTGGGCTCCACACTGAGAATGTGGAGCCTACTTGGGACTCTCTTTCTCCCTCTCTGTCAGCCTCTCCCCTGCCAGCACGCTCACTCGTGCTCGCTTGCTTGCTCTCTCTCTCTCTCTCTCTTTCAAAATTAACATACAAACTTTTAAAGAAAAAAACAATGGGTTTCTTTCCTTTCCTCTACTGGATCATTTCCATCAGTAGGGAATGATTCTGCAATATTTCCTGTCATTAAAAATGTACCCCTTGGGGGCACCTGGCTGGATCAGTCAGTGGAACATGACTCTTGATCTTGGGGTTGTGAGTTCTAGTCCCATACTGGGTGTAGAGATTACTTAAAAATAAAATCTAACAACAGCAACAACAACAACAACTTTGCCTCACATTCCTTCCAGCCACTTCTCCATTTTTGTTCCTAGGATTCAGGAAAAGGCCCAAATTGTAACAAAACTGTGGAAGCAATAACTTACACATAACACTTAAAGCCATAAAGCTGAATAAATTTACCTGGAGATTGAGTGGTGATAAGGAAGGGAAGAAATCCAAAGACAGAGCCTTGGAATGATTTCAAGTTTAGAGGTCAAGGCAAATGAATCACTAAAGGTACTAACAGTGGTCATGGAAACTGAAGGCAGACTAAGAAAGAACCGAGAGAAAATGAAAAAATCCTAGATCTGCATATCCATCTTCTGACTCAATACCTTCATATTAATGAATAAATATACCAAGTCCAGCATGCACCCCAAATTCATTACATATTCCCCAGTTTACTATTCTAATAGTTACCCTGGAAGAATAAATGAAACTTCATTTTTTTCCATTTATCCAAGCTAAAACTCTTAAGTCTGGTCTTCTTGTCTCATTGTGCCTTTGTGGAAGCTGTATGATCCAGCACCATATGCCAAGGTACTTGGAAGGACTCACCCTTTCCACAGGGTCTACTGCCTGTGGATCCTGGAATAGTCCACTGGGAATAGTCCACAGGGAATAATTACCTAAACCTTTTTACAGATCCTTCTAAAGTATGAAACAAAAAAATTAATATCTCCGTATGATCGGAAAGAGAACTGTGGGATCTTAAGCTTCAAAAGGACCTTGGAAATCATCTGGTCCAACTGTTAGGTTAGTTATAGAACAGAGATAAAGAAAAATGAGGTGTTATCTCCAGGTTTACTTAACTTGCTCATGACTGAGTCCAGGTATCCTGATTCCAAAGCTGATGTTTTTTCTGGTGCGTTTGTGCCATCACCTCAGAATGACTTCCTGCCTGCTTTTCCTTTAAAAAAAAAAAAAAAAAAATCAGTCCTGATCCCTTTCTTCTGGTTTAGTTTAATAGCATGCTGTTGTTTGTTTGTTTTTTTTTTTAACTACAAGTTTTTGGCTAAGTTCCATTAGTCATTCTAATATTATTGTCACTTTGCCAACTGCCTGAAAAGATGACAGCAGAAGATCGAAGTAGAAATTGAGCAACCTGTTTACTTACAATGATTAAGGGTCATTGATTATGCAAATAGTCTTTATACTTTAATTAGTAGAACCTTTAGACATATTGTTCTGACTGTGTCACAGTGAAGCATTTATTTACATTTCAATAGATCAGGGACTATATTCACCAAGGAGAGTGAAGAATTGAAAGTCGTTTTAATTTAATTATATTAGGCATAAGATGGTTGTAAAGAATAAGGAAAATTAATATGGTTCTGCACATATGTAGTATTTGGTAAAGTACATGAAAACTTCATTATACTAAAATTGTGCATTATATATTAAAACTGTTCAATTAAAATTGCATTACTTGAAAGAGAGAACTCTGCTTAATTCCACAGAAAAGAATTGACATCACTGGAATAGAGTTCCTTCTTAAGGTAAAAGAGAAGCAATATTTAATCATTCTAGTACCAAACTGAAGTTTTTCCCTCAGTGTGGTACAACAGGTTACTTTGTAACAAGTGATTAGCACTTACAATTTTATTTTAGATATTAAAGCTTTGCTTTTTTTCTGGTTAATAAGTAATACATTCTTCTGTAAAAAATGAATACTTCAGGAATGTATGAAAATTTAAAAAGCACAGGTCTCCTATTACTACATATACTGTTTTGCAGCCTGCTTTTTAAACTTGAAATTACATACTGAACAACTTTCACTTCAGTATAGATGTATTGGTGCTACATAGTATCCCATTGTGTGTGTGTGTGTGTGTGTGTGTGTGTGTGTGTGTGTGTGTTTGTGTGTTTGTCTATATCACGAAAAATTTAACTTATTTTCCATGGAACCACATCTGGATTTATGTCTGATATGTTGCTGCCTTCAAAGCTGAAATGAACAGTATTCATGCCACTTTGTATTCCTGTGGTGTTCTGATTTCTCCTTTCTCATTCATGATTTTCTTTGAGTCCTTCTCTTTTCCTTTTGATAAGTTTGGCTAAGGCTTTATCAATCTTATTATTTCTTTCAAAGAATCAGCTCCTAATTTCATTGATCTGTTCTCCGGGATTTTTTTTTTTATATCATTTATTTCCACTCTAATCTTTATTATTTCCCTTCTTCTGCTTGCTTTAGGATTCATTTGTTCTTTTCCTGCCTCCATTAAGTGTAAGGTTAGGTTGTGTACCTGAGATTCTTCTTGCTTCTTTAGGTATGCTTGTATTGCTATATACCTCCCTCTTATGACTGCGTTGGATGCATCCCAAAGGTTTTGGATCATCGTGTTTTAAGTTACATTTGTTTCTACGTATTTTTTCCTGTCTTCTTTAATTTCCTAGTTAGCCCCATCATTCTTTAGTAGGATGTTCTTTAACCTCCATGTATCTTTGGTCTTTCCAAATTTTTTCTTGTGGTTGACTTCAAGTTTCATGGTTTTTTTTTTTTATACATTACTTTATTTATTTATATTTTGAAAGTGAGAGAGAGCACAAGTGGGGAAGGGCAAAGAGAGAAGGGGAGGGAGAGTCCCTAGCAGGCTCCACAGTGCCAGCATAGAGTCCACTTCAGGGGTCTCACACCCACAAAGCTGTGAGATCATGACCTGAGCCGAAGTCGAGAGCTGAATGATTAGCTGACTGAGCCACCCACGTCCTTCACGTTTCATAGCTTTGTGGTCAGAAAATATACATGATGTACTCCTAGTCATTTTGTATTTGCTTACGCCATATATGTGACCTAGTATGTGTTCTCTTTTGGAGAGTGTCCCATGTGCACTTGAAAAGAATGTGTATTTTGCTCTTCTAGGATGTAGTGTTCTGAATATATCTTTTAAGTCCATCCAGTCCAGTATTTCCTTCAAAACCATAGTTTCTGTTTTGATTTTCTGCCTAGATGATCTAAGTTGGGTGTTAAAGTCCCCTACTGTTATTGTATTATTATCAATGAATTTCTTTATGTATGTTATTGTTTTATATATATTCGGATATTCCACATTGGGGGCATAGATATTTACAACTATTCATGCTGATTTTGTACACTGTGTTTTGTATGATTCATTCTTTAAAGTGGAAGAGTAATTTAAAAATACAGTGGAAGAGGAGACTCAGATTTATGAACATTAGAAATTGTGCCAATAAATTTACGTATCCAACTGAAACATATTATGAAAAAATGTTTTTCTCGATTTCTTATTCATAGAAAAGCATAGACATACACACAGCTAAATTACAGTCCTAGAGGAATATGTTCATTTTATTACATATGACAAGTAAATGGCTACATTTTATTTTAACGCCTATGTGAAATTAAGTATAATCAATCACCATGAGTTATTTCCTCATTCATATAAGCTTTTTACTTCTTGCTTCATCTTTCCTTTCTAAACTTTCTGTTACTTACATACTGTTTAGTAATAATATAATGACAGTGTTTTATGACTTTTAATATTCATGCTTTGCTTGTTGCTTTGTTTTATGAAAGGTCTATGCCAGAAAGGAAGCCTTAAAGGGAGGTTTGGATAAAACTGTAAGTCTTCAGAAAGATCTGTCAGAGATGCACGAATGGATGACACAAGCTGAAGAAGAATACCTAGAGAGAGATTTTGAGTATAAAACCCCAGATGAATTACAGACTGCAGTTGAAGAGATGAAGGTAAAATAAACCAAGTAAAATGAGACAAAGAAAGAAAAAAAAGGAAAGATGCAACATTGCTTGACTTTATGATTCTACACTATCTGCTCTTTCCTTGGTTTAATAGTGGAGGTTGATTTTTAATGAATTCAGATTCAAGTTCAGTATGCATTATGGATTCTAAAACTTTTGTTTATTAATTTTAATGCATTGTGGTCAAAATATGAATATGGAATATCACTGGAAGGAACATTTTTCCCCCATGAAATTATATATTATTAAGAGATTGGAATCAGCTAGTTAAATTAACAGTGATGAAAATTCAAATTCAAAATATGTCAAGTCTTAATGCCATGACAGTTGAAAATCTAGTTAACAGGCTGTGTTAATTTGGTGGCTTAACGGAGTTTCTAAGAATTTGGATGCTAAATACTTTAACAGATGGCCTTTAATGTGAATAAAAAGTTTACATGGACTTCTTCTGAACAGTAGTGTAAAAATTAATATTGATTTAGGACCAAGGAAAATAGTATGTAGCAGGGACTGGGGGATGAGGCCTGAAGTAGAATCTGTGCAGTGGCATTTCGGTATGGCCTTGGACACCTCAGCAATCTCTACTTTGTTTTGTCTACAGCATGTCATTTTCTTTTCCTTTTTTTAAATTTTAAAGTTTTTATTAAAGTTTTACATGCATTTGATTTTTTAAGAATTTTAAATATATTTATTTAAATTCAAGTTAGTTAACATACAGTGTAGTATTGATTTCGGGGCGGAAACCAGTAATTCATCACTTTACATACAACACCCAGTGCTCATTCCAACAAGTGCCCTTCTTAATGCCTGTCATCCATCAGCCCATCCCCCCACCCATCTCCCCTCTAGCAGTGCCTGGTTTGCTCTCTGTATTTAAGAATCTTCTACCATGTGTTTCCCTAACTTGAATGTATGAACTAAGAATTGCAACTTACAGGTAAGTAAATTGCCTTGCTCAGAGTGGGCATTCAGTGATTTGCAACTATGATGATGATAATTATTATCTTTCTGTACTAGCAGTAACACATCATTTAACCACATGAACCTGTATGAAGCATTAATAAATATTTATTTGACTCCTGGCCTCATGACCAAACAAAATCTTTATGGAGGCAGACACTTGGGTTTAAAATCTGGTTTGTTCCCTTGCCGACTGTTGGTAAACATGGTTGAGTTAACCTGAACACACTGGGCTTGAACCCCTGATTTGTGGACTAGGTATCAAAGTGCCTGCTTTTCAGCAGTATTGTAAAGGTGAAATAGGAAAATTCTCATGAAATGCCAGGCAAAAAATAGACACCTCAAACTAGGTAATTATTATTACCATTATTATTGTCATTGATGCCACATCGTATGAAATTAATTACATATACTTTATTATATAATGTATATGATCATTCAGTGAATAGTTATTATAAGTAATAGTAGAAAATACATTAATACTGAGATGTTTAAATATCACTGGATTATGTGTTTTTGTCACACGTAGAGAGTAAAATTAAAACATACGTGGATACTGTATTTGAGCAAATGGTGATAGTTTTCAGAGTATTAAAAGCTACGAAATTATTCTAATCTAATAATACTATTTATCATTTATTAATTTAAGCAAAAAAACACTAATCGCATACTTATTATGTGCCAGGTACCATTTTAGACCATGAACATGGTGGGCAAGACTTAAAAGTGACCTGACTTCCTGGAACTTAGGTTCTAGTGGAGGGAGGGCAGGCATTGAATGGAGAAATAAACTCTTTTGAGATCATGGTAATCTGCCTAAAACATAAACCAAGATTGTGAAATAAAAAAAAAATAATTAGAGCTAGGTGGGAGTTGCAGGTGGTAAATGCCATTTTAGAAAGGGTTGACATGTAGGGAATTCGTGAGACATTATATTTAATCTGAGATATGAATCCTAAGAAAAAGCCCTAAAGAAAAAAAACTCGTAGAAACACATTCCAGTCAGAGGTAAGAGATCCTGCAAAGACCCTAAGGCTCATTGGGAAGAGAAAGAAGCCTGCCAACCTGCAGAGAGTAAAACAGGAGAAATGTCCTCAGATGATTTTGAGGGGTTTGGCCGACAGCTGCTAATACAGGAGTTTTGTAGGATTTGGGGGAGTTTTCATGAAAAGCGAAATGGGAAATCTATTGGAAGGTTTCAAACAAGAGACTCTAATGATTTTAAATTTGACTGTGGGAAGTCACTCTTAGGGAAATTATATCAGTATAGATGGTGACAACTAGAAGATACTTTGGAAACAAAATAGTCCACTCTTGCCTCTGCTAATACAAAAACTGAAATCCCCAGATAGTTTGAATAATGTCATAGTCACAGGCTGTATCCGTGGGAGAGCCAAGAGTATAAAATATATTTCATTCCCGCCCATCCCAAGCGATTCCAAGACTTTCTGTTTTTTCTTTTCTTTTGTTTTCTTTTCAAGTCATATGCATCCCTTTTTGCTTTCCCCTCACATCTCAATCCCCTCATGGCTGTTTCCACTGCCTCTTCTAATATTATGTAGCCACTGCCTCAGATCCCTAAGTAGATAATCAGCAATGAGCTTGCGTCCAGCTGTTGTATGTCCCCCAGTTCCTTTGTTTGGCTCTGTCCGTCTTTCAGCCTAACCAGATCCTTTTCTCTTTTCCAGTGCTAGAGAGCAGACTGTCTGAAACTTTAGAATTGTGCATCCAGCTTTTGATATGAGCAACCCAGCCGGTTAGGCCATGTTGATTTACTTGTTGAAATAACTGATCTAGCTACAACATTGGTCCACTCTGGGGCTGATACTGAAAAGAGGAAAAGCTCAGGCAGCCTGTGACAACAGCCACGAGACTTGGCAAAAAGATCCATTTTTTCTTCTTCTTCTTCTTTTTTTTTTTTTCTTTTTTGTTTTTGCCTGCTAGTCAAGGTAATCCCTTTAGGTCTGTTTCACTAGGTAGAGGGTAGTAATAGTACCTTGTCCCGTCTTCTACCTGTGCTCATGTTGAGAGCACATTTATCTTTATTGTCAAAAGAGACTGGCAGACCTACTAAGACATCTGTCCGTAATTTACTCAGGGAAAAAGTGGAGACATCCTTCTGTGCTTTACTTGAAATTGATAGTGTTCTTTTCATGACTTCTTTTTCCCCTATAAATAAAACCTTTCAATTAACATAAAAGAACCTAGGTGAGTGTTTGATAAGCAATTATCTGACTTCAGAATTCTTTTGAAGTTCTCCAGTGTCTAAATGGTAAAACTTTATGTTAAGCCCTTAAAAAATCTCTGATGTTTCAGTTTTAACTGTTTTTCTTCTTTATATATATATATATATATATTTTTTTTTAACTTACACTATTATAACTCTAGTCTTTGTGCTTACCAGAATTACAAAGATGTGTTTACTGTTATCATCATACGGGTAACAGACTAGAACCATGATTCTCACAACTGAGTGAACATCACGTTCACCTGAAGGACTTGTTCAGACACAGACTTTTAGGCCCCACCCCAGAATTTCTGATTCAGTATGCCTGGTGAAGAACCGGAGAATTTTTATTTTGAACAACTTGTCAGGTGATGCCAGGGACCAAGTTCCAAAGTGGTTTCAAGAAACAATGTCTTGAGAACCAGTGGTTTGAGATATTGGTAATGAAAGGTGTCCGAGCATATGATGGTTAGGTTCATGGAAATAAAGGGAGGGGAAAAAACATCATTTCTGATCAGGATTTTGTCTAAATTCTACCAATCATTTATTTTTCTACCTTTCTTTCCAATGGAAATTTTTTATCTCCTTTTCTCCTGTGAATATTTCCCTCCTTCTAAGCTTGTTTGTTTAAACCAGAATTTATGAAAGCCTAAAAAGGAAGGAAACAAGTGTTCCTCATCCTGCATTTTTGATGGGTTGTGTGTAACTTGTATGAATTTTTATTCCATTCATTGGATCCTGTACAGCATGCTTCTTCATTTCACGGAGGATTTGAGATGGGCTTAACATAAAGCAGAAGAAAGAAGATGTAGTTTCTAGGATGACTTTCTTAAACACTTTGAAACTCAGTTTTCTCAGGTCAGATATTCCACAAGGTTTTATTAAAGATCCAACAAAGTAGCACATACAGCATGCCTGACATGGCACACAGCAGCACATACAAAGTGATTAATGTTGCCAAAATTGTTTGTCATGCTAAAATTACTATAGTCATAATATGGTTTGTATAGACACAGAGCTCTTCCTCAGTAATACCAAAAACAGATTTGAGAATTTGAGCTAAAATTTTCAATGAAATAAATTAAAATCAGTGAAGGCAATCATCTAGCATTCAAAACAACTTGGATTTGTCATCATATTGTATACTTGTAAGGCATTATGCGAGTAAATCCAAAAGCATAGGATGATTGTATTTAAATATACCAAGGCATTTTTTAACCGACCTTGTCCATTTTTTTGCCCATATCCCCTTACTCTCACCTACTACACTGCATGTAGGGCCACCTTCCCCCTGCTAGAACCTGCATTTCTTTATGTAAGGACTTTCTGTGTTTCCTGAATCCCACCTATGTGTCAGGCTTCACTACTATGAAATTAACGTTCCCCCAACAGCCTTCAACCAGTGATGAGAGATGGTGTATAAATACCGTAATTTTTCACTGTTGATGGGGGGAGCCCTGAGGCATGTGTTTCCCAGAGCTTCCCAGCAAGATTAAAAGCCAGTCATCGAGAATGGTTGCTGGGATTAATAAGTGTGCCCTTAAAAATCTCTCTTCCCTTGCCTGTCTCCATTCCCCATTCTTTACCAGTATTTCCTGTACATGGCACATAAACCAGTTATGTTTTAAAACTCATCTCAGGGTTGACCTTTGGATTAACTCAAAGATATATTGTGAACAAATGTGTGTGAGAGAGAGAGAGAGAGAGAGAGAGAGAGAGAGACAGACAGACGTGCATGTACCCACTGAAAGTTAAGGAGTATAAATACCCTCCAGGTAAAAACCTTCAGCAACTTTCATGTAATTGAACAAGTTGGGTTTATGACTTCTGGCATGCAGGGAGAGTACACACCCTGGGGAACTAACTGGGTTGTATGAGTCAGAGCATATTAGAAAGAACCTATGGTAGGATTTGGGCTGGTGTGAAATGATTTGAGGGAGAAATGATTTGAGGGAGAGTTGAAGAGCTTTGCTTTGGATTGTATGTTGTCAGTGCATGGGAGTAACTCTGTGATTGGTATCTCAATAAACCTGTCCTAGAATGAAGGAAGACTAGAGTAAATTTGGAGGTAGAATTGATAAAGAAGCAGCACAGAGTCATATAAAAGGGGACAGGCAAGCGTTTGGGATTTTGTGGTTTGGACAGTGTTTATATTTTGTATGTATTCTAGCATGGCTATGGAGAGTATAGTGGCCTTGTTGTCATGATCCGCAGTGGTAACAAAGTAGCCTTGTCTGATGTTGATATTCTGTGAGACAGTTTAGCTTCAACCTGAGAAGAGCAAAAAGGCATGGCTGAGTACCAGATGAGCCTCCTTGCTATCAGAGGCTGCTCTTCTCTTTCTGTTGTATTTGTCCAGTTACTGAATAGAACTTTTTTTTTTTTTCAAAATATGGTCCTGGGGGCACCTGGGTGGCTCAGTCGGTTAAGCATCTGACTTCGGCTCAGGTCATGATCTCACGATTTGTGGGTTCAAGCCCCATGTTGAGTTCTGTGCTGACAGCTCAGAGCCTGGAGCTTGCTTCAGATTCTGTGTCTCCCTCTCTCTCTGACCCTCCCCTGCTCACGCTGTCTCTCTCTCTCAGAAATAAAATATTAAAAAATATATATATGGTCCTGGATGTAGCATTAAGAAGACTTTTCTTTATCAGTTATTTTTTATTTAGATAATGATAATTGTACTGATTCCAATATTACTCATCTATCTGAGTAATTTATAAATGATTTTAATTTTAGAGTATGGGATATTTTTGAATGTAGTACTGACATACTTGTTTGTTTTATATGTGTGTAGGCATGTGTATACACACAGACACACACATTTATATTTGAAAGAGAACACACCCCAAATATATAACCCACATGTAGACTGCTTTGCATTCTGATTAAAGTGCTGTTACATTCTGATCATAATTTTTTTTTTCTTTCTGATTTCAAATTTTAGCTAAACCTAAATTAACAGAAGTTATTGTAGTCACTATTAGATTTATTTTTATTGATCTCCTAATAGGGATCTAACCGGGATCTTGTGGGGAAGAAAGTATATGACACACTGGAATACATTTTGGAACTAAAGCCATTGCCTTGCTGTTAAGTAAGAGAACATTCTTTATTTTTCAGAGAGCCAAAGAAGAGGCCCAGCAAAAGGAAGCAAAAGTGAAACTCCTTACCGAGTCCGTCAATAGTGTCATAGCTCAGGCTCCTCCTGCAGCACAAGAGGCCTTACAAAAGGAACTTGACACTCTAACCACCAACTACCAGTGGCTCTGCACCAGGCTCAATGGCAAATGCAAAACCTTGGAAGTCAGTTGCTGTTTTTGATCTTTATTCATTATGTGTCGATGTATGGTCATATGTGATGCTCAGTGATTAAGAACATGAACACCAGTGTCAGACTACTTAGGCTTGAATTCCTCACAAAGGCAGTCAAGTTTGTAACTTTGGCCCAGTCACTTACCTTGTAAAAATATGTTTTCTATCTGTGAAATGGTCAAAAAAAAGTCTCTATTTCGTAGGGTGTTGGGAAAATTAAATGAGCTATTCTGTTTCAGGTACTTAGCCTGGTGCTCAGTAAATGTGAGCAATTATAATCCTAATTCTTCTTATTATTACTATTATTATTAGGTCACAAAAATCTTACAAGTTTTCCCAAGATTTATAGAAGCTGGTCAGTACTTTTACTTATATTTGAATATGCATAAAATCATAAGTATTTTAGAAAGGTATTTCGTGGAGAAGTATATTTTATTATAATTGTTTTTAGTAACCTCTATGCTCTATAGAGTTTTTCACAGGACATGTTGTCTAGCTCTTTGGGGGAGACATTTTGCATTATACTTATCATAAGTGCTGCTTTATCTTTTTCACATGTTTTTACCCCTTAGTTTATGCTTATCTGAAAATAGTTGATAAATAACTCATGTGCCTCAAATGATTACCGTGTAACTGCATCAAAAATAAATTATGAGTCTCCTTGTGAAAATACTATTTACTAACAGTAAGGATTGTTCCCGGGGCAGAAAACTTTACCTAGCGCCAAAAGCTGATGCCGCCAGATACTTCTCACTAGCTCGGCTTTAAGTTAAGGCCCCTTCCCCCTCATGAACTGAGTCATCTCAGTGAATATAGTTGATAAAGAATTCATATATATTCCAAACCAGTGGAGAGGGATAAAAAAGGGATAGTTTAGTAGTCTTGAAAAATTTATTAACATGAAAATAAAAGATGCCTTTGGAAAACATATCCCAAAACAGATTTCTGAGGGATTAGCATATCTGTTAAATGGACAACATGACCAATAGGAAGCAAAGAATAATAGTGATGTAAAGAAATCAAGGACATAAGAAAATATTTAAATGTTTTATTTCAATATTGTCAGAAAACAATTTTCTGGATACTAAAGGTCCCTCCCCTGTGGAGCATGATAGTGAATTAGTTCTGACTGCCCTGAAACTCCCTGTCATCCCTTCCCTTCCTTTCCCATTCTTTGTTGTATTTTCTGTAGCACTCAGACAACAGATTTTGCTTTTATCTCTGTCTATTCATTTGAGTATGGTTCACATGCAGTGTTACATTAGTTTCAAGTGTAAGCATAGTGATTAAACAGCTCTATACATTATGCTATGCTCATTACAAGTATAGCTACCATCTGTCACCATATGCTATTATTGAAAGGTTTCCCTTTGATATTTTCTATATTTCCATTTCTGTCAATTGGATTCTGTGTATTTTTCTGAAATTCGTCTTCCATTTCTCAAATTATCTCTTCAACTGACTACTGCATATTTTATCCTTTGATGAAATATATATACTCATCTCTATATACACATCTACCTCTGTATGTGTGTGTGTATTTTTCTATTTTTTCGAAGATCTTATTTTTCATTTCTTAAAATTTTACTTATTTTGAAATTTGTGTCTTCTTCTATATAATCTTCTGGTTTTCCATAATTAATTCTTTTCCTTTTGTGAAACAATTTAAGCCTATGCAGTTCATTTGGTTGCAAAGTCTCTGTGAGTAATGAGCGTGAAGCAGTTTTGATTTCCCAGTAACTGTAACCAGCCATGTCCAACATCAATTTCTGCCTGGTAGTTGGCCTCCTAATCCCTATTGCAGATTGACCCCAAGACTTTTCATTCGCTTTTAATTATTAAAATTTAGTCTTACTTAAATTTTGATCTCATAGTGTATTAACATCTTCCATTAGTTTAGGTGAATCTATGGCTTCCGCAAATTATACAAAGGTGGGAGTGAGAACAACAATGATCATAGAGTCCCCTCATCCCAATCAGTTCGTGGATAGTAATTGTACAGTTTTGATTTAAAGGAGGATAATGAGGGGAAAATATACTCTTGATATCAATGTCCTTTTCTTTGCTGATCACACTTACTGTACCCTTTCATTAAGACCCAGAGACATCCGGGGCGCCTGGGTGGCTTAGTTGGTCAAGCGTCCAACTTTCGCTTAGGTCATGATCTCACGTTTCGTGGGTTTGCGCCCCGCGTCGGGCTCTGTGCTGACTGCCAGCTCAGAGCCTGGAGCCTGTTTCAGTCTGTGACTCCCTCTCTCTCTGACCCTCCCCTACTCACACTGTCTCTCTCTCTGTCTCCTAGAAATAAATAAAACATTAAAAAAAAAAAAAAAGACCAAGAGACATCTGTGATGATGGATATGTTATAACCAGATTTACTAGGTTATAACTACTGATCTGGTTTGTTCCCTGTAGACTTGATGTTATCTCTGAGGGATCCATATTCATATAGACTGTGAACCCCCACATGGATCTTCTTTGCATTCTTGATACCTTGGAGTATTCAACACAATTTCAGGCTAACTCTTGCCAGTACCTTTAAACCACATCCTCTTGAAAGTTTCTTCCTTTAAGCTCATGTTTCCATGATGCTTGGAGTCTTACTTACCAATCACATTTCATCTTAGCCTGCAAACACTGACAAATCCCATCTCCCATAACTCTCAGGAATTAGAAACTTTCAAGAGTTGTCCCTGATTCCTCTTTGGCCATATCAGTAGCTCAGTAGGGAATGTATACCAACAGTCTTTTTCTGAATGCACCCACCCACCCATTTGATGAGTGTAAGTATTTTAGATCCTTTTTTTAAAAAGGGACCAGATGAGTTTCTCTTAAACACTGCAATAATAAATTGAGGAAAAGAATTCCCTCAGAGGCATGTGGCTGGCTCAGTTGGTAGAGCATGTGACTCTTTATCAGGGTTGTAAATTTGAGCCCCACGTTGCATATAGAGATTATGTTAAAAAATAAAATCTTAAAAAAAATTGCCTCACTTTCCAATTCTACTCTCTTCACATCCTCCATTGCCCCCTGTATCAGTTTATAAAAACATGTAGCAGAAGTTTCTGTTCTAACATAGAATGCAGGGAACTTAATCCTTTTATTTCTTAAGTATGAGCTCCAGTTGCCAGTCTCAAGAAAAATAAATTCTACTGGTAACTTCTAAAACCAAGCTAAACTTACTTATTATAAAGTTCTTTACATCTGTGCTATTCTTAGATTATAATTTGTGGCTTCTACCATTCTTTATAACTAGTTACTGTCTTGAATGACAATGGATTTCCTCGCATGACTTGTAATTTGTTTTGTTTTGTTTTGTTTTTGAGCTCACCTTTAGTAGTTGTTTTACTAGAGATCCTTTCTGGTCTGGACCGTTGGAAGGTCCTTATGAGTTTTTTCTTAGTGTTTCCAACAGAGTCCTAGAAATCGTACATTCTACTCTCAGGTGTGATATAAACATGGGTTTCAGCTTTTTGTGCGTGAATCCTTACTTTCCAACCCAAATCCAAAGGATTCTCAGCTTCCTTGCTAATTCCTTGTACTCCAGTGGGTGGGGATTTTATAGCTCTTGCTTCCAGGATAGATGACATACCAATTTACGCTTTTCCATCTTCCTGGAATGCATGGGATCAGTGCCTCTCTTTTCATCCCAAGTTAGTGTTGAATACCGTAGCTTTTATGTCATATCCTGTTCTGATATTTCAGTATTTTGTTAAGCTTGGCCTCCCAACTTCTACAGGTGCTTAACGTCCCTTTTTGTTTCTCCTGCATAAGGATTTTCCTATTTCATAGAGCAGCCACGAACTTAAATGTTTTCCTTTAGAATTTATCCAGCATTTCAGTACTACTGAAGGAAGGGGCGGAGGGATTACCACATCAGCTCCATTCACGAATTTGAATGGAAGTTTCCTTTTTTGTTTGTAATCCTTTCAGAGCCAGTATGAGTTCTGTGATTTCAAAGTAGTTTTAAGTTCCAAACTGTTAAGCTTAACAGTTATTCTAAGTGGCTTTTAGCTCCAATCCAGGCTGTAAGACTACATTTTATTTCGCAGAGGTGACCTGTAAAGCCAGTACATTCAGCCTCTCCAGCTGTGTCCTTCAGATGCGTTGAGGACACAAGGGGCCATCCATCCTGACGGTTAAATCAGCAAGGTAGTTCATTACCTCATTCTGCACCAAAGTTAATAAGACACATTACCAATCACATCTCCTTATCTTCAAAGCTGTCAAGTACCCTCGGGTATTTAAGGAGATATTTATATTTTCCCACTGGGATCTCTGCCCAGAAGGAAGACAGCCTGTAGTCCAGCAGGAGCTGGAAATGGCCCAGATTTAAGATTTCTAGCACCTTTTAAAGTAAAATACTTAATTTCACTTTCTATATGAAACTGTACACGAGATACCAAGCAAATATGGGTAGGATGGCAAGGCAGGTTAGACTCATACTTTCCATCAATCAGAGAGGGAGTGCCCTCCATCATTTGCAGGGGCTATAAGAAAAGGGAAATCTGATAGAATTTTTGGTTTCTCTTGAAATAAAATTTCCTTCCTTGGCTATTTTTTATGGTATTGGGGGGTGGATAGCAGGATGTGGTGATTGTACCACTGTATTTATAGGCTGGCCCAATATTTACAATCTCAAAGCTAATGGAAAATGACCATTTTTGTATTCTTACCATCTAGCACATCTTCTCTTTTTTTCCCAGCAGATATAATCATAATCGAGAAATTTGCCTTGATTATTTCTTGGCTTAAAAATCTTGTATCACAGACATATGAACACCTCAGTAACATATTGCTCAGTTTTGCTTGTTTTGAACATTAAAAGAGTCTTAACATAGAGTATTGTAGTTTTCTAGGGCTTGCCCATTTTGCCCAGTAGTTTTGTGTCTGAGACTCATCCATGTTATTCTATGTAATGAAATTTTTACTTCTGTGGTCTCTGTTTAAATGTCATACAGTGTATTTATACATTTTCTTGATGGTGGACATCCAGGGTGTTCTAAAAATTTTGGTTATTACAAAAAGTGCTGAAATGAATACTCTCTTACCTGTCTTTGTTGTCTACACAAAGCAGTTTCTCTGAGGCTGTGTACTTAAAGTGGAGTTGCTGGATTCTTGCTTATGTGAATATTTACCTTAGTGAGAATGACACATTGTTTTCCAAAATGGTCATTCCAGTATACACACCCAGTAGCAATAAATAAATACAAATTTTTGTTAATATGTATCTTCTCTTCCACTTGAAATTGGTAAATTTCTCATATGTGTCAGTCAGTCAACATGGCATGCATATCACATTGTAATTCCCTCGATTACTAATAAGGAAGGACGTATTTTCATGTTTATTGGTTAGGCATATATCTTTTTCTTTGAAATGCTGGTTCAGATTTTCCTTTCATTTTCTATTGGGATATCTGTTTACCTTTTAATTTACTTTTTGGCATTCACTTCTTACTCATCTGTTACATATTTTGCAATTGTTTTCTTAAAGTTTGAGGCTGTTTTTCAATTTCCTTATGGTGTCTTTTGATGAATAGGAAAGTTTAATTGTAACATAATCACATTTATTCATCTCTGTCTTATATGTGTGTGTTTTTTTTAAAATGTCTTACTTGAAACCTCCTTTCCCATACCCAACTGATAAAATACTTTTTTATACTTTCTGGTTGCAATCCTGAAGTTTTGCTTTTTTTATATATGAATATGTTTATATATTATGGTCATCATTTTTCAATTTATATCAAAAGCCATTTAAAAATAGTCATATCCTTGAAACAGCTGTGTCATAATCCTCTTAATATACCTGAAAGAAATAACTTGAAATATGAAAAAAATCCATATTCCTGATGATGTTCACTTCAAATTTATAATAGCAAATAAAACTTAAAATAGTCTAACTACCCCAAAAGTGTTGATAAGAAAACAAAAGTATAGCCACTTTAATGGAATTTGAGATTTTCATTGAAAATATGTCTTCTTAGTATTACGGAAAATTTTTTTGTTGTTGTTTGTTTGCATTTTTATTTTTACTAGCTTTAGCAGATACACACAAAATCATTTGATTTTGTTCATTCCTATTCATTATCATCTGAGTTTTTGTTCTAGCAGGATGTTTCTATTTGAGTTCTCATAATTCTAGGTTAATATTAAAAAAAAATGTAGCCAATTTTCCTGAAATTGCAAAGCTGAGAAATCCAAGAAGATTTACTTTTGCTGTATTTGCTATCTGTAAAACATTAAACACAAATATCCAGTTTTGTGTCTGCAACTAGTTGGCAGTGTCCCATTAAACCATATTAAAATTAACTTGTATTTTTAAAAATATTTTTAAATAGTTTATTGCCAAGTTGGTTTCCATATAGCACCCAGTGCTCATCCCCACAAGTGCCCTCCTTCATGCCCATCACCCTCCTTCCCCTCTCCCCTCACCCCTATCAGCCCTCAGTTTGTTCTCAGCATTCAAGAGTCTCTCATGCTTTGCCTCCCTCCCTCTCCCCAACTATTTTTCCCCTTCTTCTCCCCCATGGTCCTCGGTTAAGTTCACATGATATAAAGTTTAAAGAGCATGTTATAGTTTAGCAAAAGTATAGCTACATCTGTACTTTAATGTTAAGTATCCAGTTACTGTCTGTGTTAAAGTGTAAAGGTGGTCACAGAAAAGTGGTCATGCTTATTGTTTTGAGATGTTAGATTTATATATCCATTTTTAGATATGCTTTTATTTCTTTTATTTTCCATACTCTAATGTTCATGAGGGCTTTTTTATTTAAAGAAGTAAATCACTGACTCTTTAATTAGTTTCTGTAATAGAATGCTTCCTTAATGATTAGTAATTATAAACCTATTAGATGATCAACATGACCAGCTGCATTTTCAATTATTACTGCATAGGAAAGGTGAAAGATGTGAAATAAACACGTTCTATTTTCAGAGTTTTAAAAAATGCAAATTCTAGAGTTTCACTGTTCACTTTCACATGAAATATTTCATCTGTGGTATGTATTTCTTTCTTAGGAGGTTTGGGCGTGCTGGCATGAATTATTGTCATACTTGGAGAAGGCAAACAAGTGGCTAAACGAAGTAGAATTCAAACTTAAAACCACTGAAAATATTCCTAGTGGAGCTGAGGAAATCTCTGAGGTGCTTGATGTAAGTGGCGAATTAATCTAGATGATCATAATCGACATGCAGTGGACACCCGGTACCAAGTAGAAAGTAAAGGGAAAGAAAACAGTACAGAGCGAGAATGCCTGCTAATGCCTCCCCCACCTCCACCTCCCGCACAGGCACTTTGGAGGAAGCCTTTATTTCTTCTAGAAACCTTCAAGGTTTTAAAGAGCATTTAAATAACCTCTTCCAGAGGACCTCTGCCCTTTTTAAATTATGAAGTTCTATGTGGCCACAGACAGAGCTGCACAGACAGTGTGAATGCACAAGTTTGCTTCTTTGGAGTAGAGCTAAACAGGATGATATTATAAAATGTTATTTCCACTGTAAAAGCTACATTTGTTGCGTTGAAATATACTTTTCAGTTATTTAAAAGCATGAATTTATACCTTACAGAATGTTGTGAAGTACCAAATGGCTATGCTCTGATATCAGAAATCCATCTTTAAAATGTTCATACATTTTAGTATTAGAGAATCTTAGTATACTTTCAAGTTTTATTTTGAAGACCTTTCAAAAGTAAAGTTTAAAGGAATTGGCATGTATAAACTTTGATTTATGTGAACTTCTAACAATAATTGATGTTCTAGCCATTTTCTTGTTCTTTTGATTAACCCTTTATATATAATGAATATGTAGTTTAGCCATATGTTTTGTATATAGGGCCATTTACAATATAGTCCATGTAAATATGCTAAAATGAGGTACATAAATTAAGATGTGAGGAAAATGGGAAAAAATGTTTCTTTAGATAGAATTGAGACTCTAGAATGTTATATACAGCAGAAACTTAAACATCATATCCAACTTCCTGCTTTTCTCAAGAGAATTGTCAAACCTGAAGAGGGATCGGTGAACAGTGAGAGTGTTGGTCTTGTCCTGTTCAGATATGTGAATTGACCAAGCATTCCTCGTGAATCAGTCACACGATGCATCTTCCAAAAAAGATGAAGCACACACAGTGCATTAGTAGAAGGCTGGTGGCCAGAACAAAGGGTGTGATGATGTACTTATCCTATTAAATTATCAGGTGGAAGGACTTCATTCTCATCTTTCTTGCCTTTCAGTGCAAAGACGGCTGCTCCACTTATAAGCTGTGTGTGTGTGAAAAGTATGAAGGGCAAAGGGATTTTTTCTAAATGTTGTACGTTTTTTTTAAATTTGGGAAGGGAAACTACTCTTGAATTTCTACCTGCATATATTGTCAGAATCATGTCACTTAGCCATCACTAGGTATAAGAGAAGTTGAGAAACTGAGTATTTTGTCTTTCCAGGTTTAAGAGTAGAGGACATCAAGGAAGAAGGTGACTGTGAATAATTTTTAAGTGCCCCAGTCCATAATCCTGCCACAAGCCCATGAAGATATACATGCAGAAATGTCCTGTTTTTTTTTATATATAACAATGGTCTTTGATGTTTTATTATCTCAATTAAGTATTGCTTGGAATTGCTTTTAACTTAATGATATGTAAATAAGGAGATACTGAGCATTTTGTGTTAATTCAATATATTTTGAGAAATAAGGGAAATAGTAATTATTGCAAATGTGTTTCAGTCACTTGAAAATTTGATGCAACATTCAGAGGATAACCCGAATCAGATTCGCATATTGGCACAGACCCTAACAGATGGTGGAGTCATGGATGAACTGATCAATGAGGAACTTGAGACATTTAATTCTCGTTGGAGAGAACTACATGAAGAGGTATGATGATAAAAGTAAAAAATCTTTTAAAATGGTTTGCATAAATGGCTAGCGAATACTTTTGGCCCTCTCTGATAAAACGGAGAATACTTTCAATATTAGCTTGGCTTCCAATTTCTTAAGAAATTGTCATGTGCTAAACATGAGTAAATTATTTACATGTGTCCTTTATTGTTTTGTCTTATAGAAACATTATAAAGTTTGGGTTTTAACAGAAAACTGAGACATACTGAATGTAGAAATGTGCTCAAGTCCACAAACAGAAAAGTTAGTCTGGTGTTCCACACCAGATCTTAACTGACCTCAGAATTCTTTTCCCTACCTAAGGTTACCCAGCATGTGTAGGTATCCTCGTCTCTTTCTCCCCCTCCCCCCACATCTCTCAATGCATGCACACACGTTTTATCGTCATGTGTAATGGGTTAGTAATATGTGTGATCTTATTAGTACCCTAGAAATTGTTTATTCTTCCTAAGTAATACTAAAGAGTTTTAGCTTATACATAACAGAGGAATTTTCATACTTAAAATCGATACCATGTGTGGTTTTTAAATTTTTTAATGAAAATTAAGAGAAAATAACTTATTACACCCAGTCAGTTAGTGTTTTGTGTACACTGTCCTAAGTCAAGAATAGGTTATTTATCAAAAAGAAAAAATTAGATCATAATGAACTCTAGCTTTATATCCATTTACTAAGTGTGTCTGTAACATGTGAGCCATTTTCTAAGGTTAAGTAATAAGTAGGGAAAGTTCCGCTCTTTCATTACTTACAAATACTGAGTAGTTTCACAGAAATCCACTGATCTTTTAGTATGTTCAGGACATAAAAGCCAATAGTATCCTTATAAGATGCAAAAAGATGTGTTAAAAGGTATCATGGAGGATTAGAGAACCCAGAAAAGAGGCCACACATGTGTGGGTCAGCATTGGACGGCATTTGGGGTAGCTTTCCTAGAGAAAATTCGCTGTAAATGACATTTTAAAGGTAGAATGAGAGATTGCCAAATGGGTGAGTATAGGAGGGCCATTCCAGACAGGTAGGCATGCACATGCAAGTACTTGGAAATATGAGGGTGGTTATATATGCACATCTGCAAACCATTTGGTTTTGTTGGAGCATAAGGTACAGTTGGAGGAGTGTCTGAAAGTAGGCCTGAGCAAGTAGGCAGGAACATGGTTCCTGAGGGAGACCTCTGCTTCTCAAACACCCTCGTCTCTAACCATGAACTCAGGGAACCACTGAAGGGTTTAAGATATAAGGGGGAAGGAGAAGAGAAGTGCCACATTCAGGTCACATTACCTCCACAGAGGCTTTGGAAAGTATGTGGTATAAGAGATCGGGGGAGGGCAGGTAGTGAGACCAAGGAACAAGTGACATTTTAGCTCAGTTGAAGGCAAGGGCAGTGGGATAGGTACAGTGAAAATGAAACATCTAGGGGAGCATCTAGGTTTCTGATTCAGTTGACTGGGTATCTCTTCTTTTTTCTAAACAAGATGGAGAGAATAAGGAAGAAAAAAAGCAAGTTTGGAGGTGAAAAATCGCATGTCACTTTTTATCTCCATTGATCCTGAAGTGCCGGTTTAAGTTTCATACCAACCAAAAGCAATCCCTGAATCAAGGACTTAGGCTCTGGTAGTTAATTTGGAAGATAATACCAAGAAGGACAAGTGAGGGAGTGGGGGGAGGGGGGAATGAAAGCTTGGAAGGTTGATAAAGGGTACTTCTATCAGTGAGTTTCCACTGTGAGTGACAGAGCTGGTGCCACTGGGAGCCTTAAAGAAATCATGTGGAACACTGGTGCTCCAGAACACGCTCAGAATTGTCCCCCCGAGCTCATGGAAATTAGAGTGTTTATCCACCGATTTCCTCCTCTTTTTGTTGGAGGATTGCCCTCAGGGGCATAATATCCCAGCACTTCTGGGCTGTTGAGGGTAGTCAAATTAAGGCCTGTGGGTGCTTACAGTGGGAAATTTACAGTGTTAGCAGACACTGGCCACCATAGCTTCAGGTGAACTCAGAGCCATTGAGGTTAAGGAGTTATGAGGTAGGTTATCAATAAAGTTGACTGCAGTACTTAGGGCATTACCAAAGACATTAGGGAAAAGGAAGGAGGAAGGCAGCTATGCACAATTGGCTGCAAAGGGAAAGAAAGATCCCAAGGGGGATGGTATCCCCCTAAGCTAGCATCTTAAGCTAAGAAAGTATGCAGGAAACCTGTTATTTTAGTGAGGGAGAAGTTTGATCTTGTATGTCAATTAGAAAGAAGTCTTGAATAGGAGACCCCTCAGATCTCACTGATGGTTAGGTGACCGTGGGGCAGATATGGGTGTGAAGGTCGCTTGCCATCTTCTGAATGGCTCTGAATCACTGCCTTTTCTTGAGCAGTAAACTTGAGCAGTTTAGTCAGGCTTTACCCATATCAGTACAAAGGACTGAGGGTTAGAAAAGGGATTCCAAACAGTCCATTGGCCTTTCACCCTTGTTCTGTTACTGGACATGAATAAGAGTAGTTATTCATAGGTGGCAACTAATTCAAAGTTCATTTAAATTTGGAGTTTGGTGCACAGCTGAAATGTGCTTTTATTTATATTTGAAAGTGTCAAGTCAGGAACTGCATTTCAAGCAAAAAAATCAAAAGTCACATTGTAAGACTGACCTTGGCTAAGCTGTGAAAAGGCGCAAATTGTAATCTTTAACAATGCACAGTCTATCTATTCTATCCTTAGGAATAGATCGTTTTCTGACCTGACCTTGTCATCGGGCTCATTTATGTAATATTCTTGCAAACTTCGAGTAACACAGAAACGACTTCTGTTCTTATTTTGCAAAGGTCTTTGGTGCAAAACCAGCCACTTTCCCCAAATAAATACAAATTCACCTCAAAAACAAACCTTGATTGAACACCTATCCTGCTATATCCAAACTGAGTTGTTAAAGCATTGAATATTGACTCAGAAAATCTTGGGTTGCACTAGTCCCTTGCTTTGTAATAGGGTTAGGCAGGTCACAGAAATGACACAGTAACTTGAACAGGGAAAGATTAATACAAATAACTATAAATGTTTACTGGGAATTAATTTTTAAGAGAAAACAGAAGACAACTCAAAAAGAACACCTTAAGGTTGAGACATAGTACCCAAGGAAGGAACTGACTAGGAAAGCGAGGAGCTCTCCCCAAGGCTGGCATTCAAACCTGTTTGGCAAGAGTGTGACTCCAGCCCATGAGATGGCCAAGAAGTTGTCTGGGTGGACCCCACCAGAGCTAGCACATACTCAGTGGGCTGAACCCTCTGTCACCAGAATCTTGGAGTGCAGTGCTGACAAAATTCAGCCTGAAGTAGCCTGCAGGGGATGCCCTTGAATTGCTGGGAGACCTCTTGCTCTTGCTAGGAAGCTACCTGTGACCTGTGCTGTTGAACTTAGGGAAACCAACTTCGACACCAGGAAGCTGTCCATGGACTTGTCACCCCTGATGAACCTGCTACGGGGGCGTGCACAGAGCTTGCCAGAAGGCATAGAGGGCGCCTGCTGAAATTTATGGGAGGAAGAGTTGGGAACAGAGGAGTTAAGCATCACCAGGCATCCTATGGGTCAACACAGAGCCATGGGAGCAAAAGAGAAGTAAAAATACCCTGGAACAGAAAAGTCCTTACTTCCCCCCGTGTTACTCCAGTGCCCTCTACTGACAAAGTTTAGCATCATGCCAGGTGGCAGAAGAGAAATACTCTAGTATCACAAACAGATGGTTGTTTAGAGGCATTAGGTTGGTAAACTGGCACATCCCTGCACAACTCGGTTCTGTGACCTTCGGTAATATTTCCAAGTTTCCATTTTGCCATCTCTGATGACGGCGCCTGTTTCATAGGGATCTGCTGAGCAAAATATAAAATACTGTGTGGAAAGTGCTTACTATAGTGCTAAGAGCATACTATGTATTCAATAAATGAGCGGTGCTTTATTTTTACTAGATTGTATGCTATAGTACCTACCCTCAAAGCCATGTGTGTGGATTCTTTTGTGTTGGCGTGTATGTGTGCGCACATACTTCCATTGCTTAGATGGAATAAACAAACAAATACATATATTCCAATATGAAAAACAATGAAATGCACATACTTCCATTGCTTAGGTAAATGCAGAAGACTGATAAAAGGACTTTTTATCAGCCCCTAAGTCTTAAAATTGGAAGGTGTTCACTTCTACCCCAATACAACATTAGCCATAATGTTGTAAAAGTAAATAACTTGAAATAAACTTAAAACCAGTATCAGTCCTGGCTATGCTAATATGAAATATCTAGCCAATAATAACCTGAGAGTAATTTGGCAGTCAGAAAAAGGCACATTTCATGCTTTAGAAAAAAAACATATGTTGGAGATAATATCCTTCTCAAATTCTTTGTGCTAGTCTTTAATCTCCTGTGACTTTAAAGATATGATTCTGAGTTAAAACGATGGGCAGTGACAGAGTTTTCCTATTTCTCAGGGTATAAGCTGGATTCTTTCAGCATTTCCAAACTACTTAGGTAATAGAGAAATACCTAATAATTTATTAGCTAAATTAATCATTCGGGTGTTCCCATTGAATATTTAGTTGAGAAGACTGATGTTTGGTTCAATGTAGAAAGAGCCTTGGGATAAATTATCCAAGGGGCTGAGGAAATAAAACGATTACAGTAATAGTTTTTAAATTGATTTATTTTCAAAAAAAATCTATATAGTACATTAGTTTGTTACAGTGAAAAATTCTAAATTTATTTTAAGCCATAATTTTCTTGATTTTTTTTTGTTGGCTAAAGAAAAACAGTTTTTCCATTAATAAACAAAGTGCCCTTCGAAGATGAGCCTTAGCCCATTTTCTTCTCTATTAAATGCCCATGTCAGAGGTTTGTGGGGTTTTTTTATTGCCTACCTAATGTTTCTTATAGCTGCAATTATGCAGAGCAAAGGTAACATTCAATTGCCTGTTAAATCAGTCAAACAGCTAGAGTTTTTATTGCCTATGAATATTTAAAAGAGATATGCTAGATCCTGTTCCTAATTTGAGAGTGTGAGTTTGCATTCAGATAAGTAATAAATTATTTCCATTCTTTAAAAAGGCATCATTCACTCTTCATAATCATATGGCACTATATTTTCTACTCAGAGTAATGATTTAGAAGATGGTTAGCAAGCCAGGAAACAGCTCCAAAAATCAGACCAAATCATCTGAGTTTTACAACTTATTACAGACTAACCAAGCTACAGAAGATTCATTAGTGATACAGCAAAATACATAATAAGAACAATAATAGTCTAATGGTTACAAAGGCCCAGTCACTGCTCTACGTGTTTGGCCTGCATTTTTTTCATTAGTTGGCACAATAGCCATATGTTTTAAGGTCTTTTACAAACTGTTTTACAGAAATGGAAATGATATCAAAGGCCACAGAGATAGTAAGAGGCTATCAAGTGTTTAGACCCAAGTCTCTTTGCACTTGGAGCCTGAGCACATTACCACATGACCATAGTACCTCCAATCACAGTGATCTTTTCCTTATATTAACAGTAAAAGCCTCCTGGTAAGAAGTTAATATTTCATTTCACCGGTTTGCCAATTTCTAAGGAAAGCTTCCAGCATGAGCTTAAAAGTATTAAGGATGACTAAAAGAAATCATCTTATAGACTCCTAAATCTTAAAATCACACATTGAGAAGTCCAAAGTCTTCACCAGTTCTCTTGATTAGTGATTGTTTCATCCTTCTTGTGAATTATTAACAGCCCAACTTCTGTCCCTTTCAATGTCATCTGTAAATTCTTTCACCTGACATTAAACAACAGAGTAAAAGAAGAGTCAAAATCTGAATTAGATTCTGCTTTAATAGTAACTTTAATGATAGGCAACTAGAGGGACCAATTAATTGCCCCAGGTACTTTTGACTTTGAATTGTTCACTCAGTATTACATCTACATTGGTACAGATATACCTGAATAAACAAATACTGATTAAAGAAAAACTGTATAGCGGTCCAGAAAAATGAGTGACAGTATGTCAGTCATGAGGTCACCATTTTTATTGGGATGCCATTTGTCTAATGCTTTATGATTTTTTTCAATATGTTTGCTTCTTAGAAAATATGAACCTATGATAATAGTAATAGCTAATATTTATTGAGTGCATTTTCATGTCATTCCTTGTGCAAAGCAATGATAAACAGTATAAAACTTAATCCCCACATTAGTTTTATGAGGTAGATTTGATTAGCTTACTTCACAGATGTTGAAGTGCAGCGAACGTCCATTTCCATGGATGAGGGAGACTAAGTATTATAAAATGCCTTCTTCAAGACATCAAGATTCTGGGAAATTTCCAGCAAAGATACTTTTAAATGGTTTTTTTTTTTTTTTTTCTCTTGCAAGGAAGGATGAGTTTGCCTTTACAGGAGAGGGGAAAAAAATGGAGGAAACTGAAGCCATAGAAGTTATGCAACTATGAGGACTGACCATTGCATCACCCTGATGTTAAAAACTAATACTAGCAGCCCATATTTTTTGGCAAATTAGGCCAAAATTCTCTTTCTTAGAAGAGAAAGATGAATTTCAGGTTCAAGCCAAATTGAGGAGCTGAAAAGAGAACTTATATAAACCTGCTTAAAATTGTTCAGTAAATATTATCTATTATTCAGTGAAATGCTGGGCAGGGGTATTCTGTCTTTTGGCACAAGGTACCAATATAAAAATAGATCCGTTTCTCTTCCCACTGAGTATAGAAGTAATAGTAAAAATAGTTATATTCATCTCATCTTAAAATTTGTACTTAGCAAAATAGCCCCATGGTCCATCTATATTGTGTAAAATGGCAAGATTCCATTACACTTTAATTTTTTTTAATGTTTACTTATTTTTGAGGAAAAAAAAAAGAGAGAGGGAGAGAGGGAGAAAGAGAACGAGCTAGAAGGGTAAGGTCAGAGAGAGAGGGATGCAGAATCCAAACCAAGCTACATGCAGTCACTTCAAAGCTCGACACAGGGCTCAAACCCACAAATGCTGAGATCATGACCTGAACTAAAATTGGACGCTCAACTGACTGAGCCACCCAGGCACTCCTAGATTTCGTTCTTTTTTATGGCTGAGTATTATTGTATTATTTTTCTGTCTGTCTATCTCAATCAAATTCCATTACGAGTTATATCACATTTTCTTTATCCATTCTTCAATGGTCACTTAAATTATTTCCATATCTTGGCTATTATAAATAATACTGAAACGAACATGGAGGTGCATATATCTTCTTGAATTTGTGTCTTCATTTTCTTTGGTTAAATACGCAGGATGGAATTGATAGATCATATGATAGTTCTGTTTTTAATTTTTTGACGAACCTCTGTACTGTTTTCCATTGTTGCTGAACTAATTATATTTCCCACCAGTGGCGCACAAGGGTTCCCTCACCACCACTTGTTATTTCTTGTCCCCCCCACTTTTTTTTTTCACAATGGCCCGATGCTAATTTATCTATCTTTGTGTATCCACATACAGTCTCACGAAGCCAGGCATACACTGAACATCGCCAAATTTTCTTTTTTTGTTTTTCTTTCATACTTTATTGTCAAGTTGGTTTCCATATAACACCCACTGCTCATCCCAACAAGTGCCCTCCTCCATGCCCATCACCCCCTTTCCCCTCTCCTCCACCCCCATCAGCCCTCAGTTTGTTTTCAGTATTCAAGAGTCTCTCATGGTTTGCCTCCCTCCCTCTCCCCAACTATTTTGCCCCTTCTATTCCCCCATGGTCCTCCGTTAAGTTTCTCCTGTTCCACTTATAAGTGAAAACATATAGAATCTGTCCTTCTCTTCCTGACTTATTTCGCTCAGCCTAACACTATCGAGTTTCATCCACGTTGCTACAAATGGCTAGATTTCATTCTTTCTCATTGCCATGTAGTATTCCATTGTATAGATAAACCACATCTTCTTGGTCCATTCGTCTGTTGATGGACATTTAGGCTCTTTCTATGACTTGGCTATTGTTGAGAGTGCTGCTATGAACATTGGGGTCCATGGGCCCCTATGCATCAGCAGTCCAGTATCTCTTGAGTAAATTCCTAGCGGTGCTATTGCTGGGTCATCGGAGAGTTCTATTGTTAATGTTTTGAGGAACCTCCACACTGTTTTCCAGAGGGGCTGCACCAGTTTACATCCCCACTAACAGTGTAGGAGGGTGCCCATTTCTCCACATCCTAGCCAGCATCTAGAGCTCTCTGATTTGCTCATTATAGTGACTCTGACTGGCGTGAGGTGGTATCTCAGTGTGGTTTTGATTTGTATTTCCCTGATGAGGAGGGATGCTGAGCATCATTTCCTGTGTCTGTTGGCCATCTGGATGTCCTCTTTGGAGAAGTATCTGTTCCTGTCTTCTGCCCATTTCTTCACAGGGTTATTTGTTTTTCGGGTGTGGAGTTTGGTGAGCTCCTTATAGATTTTGGATACTAGCTCTTTATCTGATAGGTCATTGGCAACTATCTTTTCCCATTCCATCAGCTGCCTATTAGTTTTATGAATTGTTTCCTTTGCTGTGTAGAAGCTTTTTATCTTGATGAGGCCCCAATAGTTTATTTTTGCTCTTGATTCCCTTGCCTTTGGGGATGTGTCAAGTAAGAAATTGCTGCGGTGGAGGTCAAGGAGGTTGTTTCCAGCTTTCTCCTCTAGGGTTTTGATGGTTTCCTGTCTCATTTTCAGGTCCTTTCTCCATGCTGAGTTTATTTTTGTGTATGGTGTTAGAAAATGATCTAGTTTCATTCTTCTGCATGTTGCTGTCCAGTTCTCCCACCACCATTTGTTAAAAGAGGCTGTCTTTTTTTCCATTGGACACTCTTTCCTGCTTTATCAAAGATTAGTTGGCCATACATTTGTGGGTCCACTTCTGAGTTCTTTATTCTACTTTATTGGTCTCTGTGTCTTTTTTTGTGCCAATACCATACTGGCTTGATGGCTACAGCTTTGTAGTAGAGGCTAATGTCTGGGATGGTGATGCCTCCCATTTTGGTTTTCTTCTTCAATATTACTTTGGCTATTTGGTGTCTTTTGTGGTTCCATACAAATTTTAGGATAGTTTGTTCTAGTTTTGAGAAGTATGCTTTTGCATTTTTGATTGGGATTGCACTGAATGTGTAGATTGCTTTAGATAGTAATGACATTTTAACAATATTTATTCTTCTGATCCATGAGCATGGAATGTTTTTCCATGTCTTTGTGTCTTCTTCAGTTTCTTTCATAAGTTTTCTATAGTTTTTATCATACAGATCTCTTATATCTTTGGTTAAGTATATTCCTAGGTATTTTATGTTTTTTTTTTTGTGCAATTGTGAATGGGATCAGTTTCTTGATTTCTCTTTCTGTTGCTTCATTATTGGTGTATAAAAATGCA
>NW_024081101.1:10787-73416 GCF_003009895.1 Hyaena hyaena | reverse complement strand
CAAATGCTTTTTCTGCATCTATTGACAGGATCGTATGTTTTTTTTTTTTCTTTTCTTAATGTGATGTGTCACATTGATTGATTTGTGAATACTGAACCAGCCCTGAAACCCAGGAATGAATCCCACTTAATTATAGTGGATTATTCTTTTTATTTGCTGTTGAATTCAATTTGCTAGCATCTTGTTGAGGACTTTTGCATCCATATTCATCAAGGATATTGGCCTGTAGTTCTCTTTTTTTGCTGGGCCTCTGTCTGGTTTGGGAATCCAAGTAATGCTGGCTTTTTAGAATTTGTCTGGAAATTTTCCCTCCACTCATGTTTTTTGGAAAAGAATGGGTATTAACTCTGATTTTAATCTGGTAGAATTCCCCAGGGAAGCCTTCAGGCCGAGGGCTCTTATTTGTTGGGAGATTTTTGATACCTGATTCTATTTCTTCACTAGTTATGGGTCTTTTCAGATTTTCTATCTCTTCTTGTGTGAATTTTGGTAGTCATGTGTGTTTAGGAATTTGTCCATTTCTTCTAGGTTGTCCAGTTTGTTGGCATATAATTTTTCATAGTATTCCCTGATAGTTGCTTGTATTTCTGAGGAGTTGGTTGTAATAAGTCCATTTTCATTCATGATTTTATCTATTTGGGTGCTCTCTCTTTTCTTTTTGAGAAGCCTGGATATAGGTTTATCAATTTTGTTTATTTTTTCAAAAAACCAGCTCTTGGTTTCATTGATCTGTTCAACTGGGTTTTTTTTTTTTTTTATTCTATATTGTTTATTTCTGCTCTGATTTTTATTATTCCTCTTCTTCTACTGGGTTTGGGGCACTCTTGTTGCTCTGTTTCTAGTTCCTTTAGGGGAACTGTTAGATTTTGTATTTGTGCTTTTTCTAGGTTCTTGAAATAGGCCTGGAGTGCAATGTACTTTCCTCTTAGGACTGCCTTTGCCACATCCCATAAAGTTTGGATTGTTCTATTTTCATATTCATTGGTTTCCATATATTTTTTAAATTTCTTCTCTAATTGCCTAGTTGGCCCAATCGTTCTTTACAAGAGTGTTCTTTAACCTCCATGTTTCTGGAGATTTTTCAGACATTTTTCTGGTGGTTGATTTCAAGTTTCATAGCATTCTGATCTGAAAGTGTGAATTCTATGATCTCAATTCTTTTTTATATTTATTGAGGGCTGGTTTATGACCCAGTATGTGATCTACCTTGAAGAACGTGCCATGCACACTTGAGAAGAAAGTGATTTCCATGGCCTCAGGATGTAGAGTTCTAAATATATCTGTCAAATCCATCTGGTCCAGTGTGTCATTCAAGTCCATTTTTTATTTAGTGATTTTCTGTCTAGTTGATCTATCCATTGCTGTAAGTGGAGTATTAAAGTCCCCTGCTATTAGTACATTCTTATCCATAAGATTGTTTCTGTTTGTGATTAATTGTTTTATGTATTTGGGTGCTTCTGTATTTGGTGCATAGACATTTATAATTGATAGCTCTTCCCGATGAATAGACCCTGTAATTATTATATAATGCCCTTCTTCATCCCTTCTTACTGCCTTTACTTTAAAGTCCAATTTGTCTGCTATAAGTATAGCTACTCCAGCTTTCTTTTGACTTCCAGTAGCATGATGTATATTTCTCCATCCCCTTACTGTCAATCTCAAGGTGTCCTCAGGTCTAAAATGAGTTTCTTGTAGACAACCTATAGATGGATTTTTTTTTTTAACCCATTTTGATACCCTATTTCTCTTGATTGGAGCATTTAGTCCATTTACATTCAGTGTTATTATTGAAAAGTATGGATTTAGAGTCATTGTCTTCTTTGTAGGAGTCCTGCTTATAGTAGTGTCTCTGGTACCTTGTGTTCTGTGCAACATTTCTCTCATAGAGTCCCCTTTAGTATTTCTTGTAGGGCTGATTTAGTGGTGACAAATTCTTTCAATTTTTATTTATTTGGGAAGACTTTTATCTCTCCTTCTATTCCAAATGACACGCTTGCTGGATAGAGGATTCTTGGCTGCATAGTTTTTCTGTTCATCACATTGAAGATTTCCTGCCATTCCTTTCTGGCCTGCTAAGTTTCAGTAGATTGGTCTGCAACCACTCTGATAGGTTTTCCTTTCTATGTTATGGCCCTTTTATCCCTAGCTGCTTTCAGAATTCTCTCTTTGTCCTTATATTTTGCCAGTTTCACTATGATATGTCGTGCAGAAGATCGATTCAAGTTATGTCTGAGGGGAGTTCTCTGTGCCTCTTGGATTTCAGTGTCTGTTTCCTTCCCCAGATTGGGGAAGTTCTCAGCTATAATTTGTTCGATTACCCCTTCAGCACCTTTCTCTCTCTCTTCCTCTTCTGGAATTCCTGTGATATGGATAGTGTTCCCTTTGATTGTATCACTCAGCTCTGAAACTCTCCTTTTGTGCTCCTGGATCAGTTTATCTCTTTTTCTCAGCTTCCTATTTTTTTTTTTTTTTTTTATAATTGTGTCTTCTGATTCACCTATTTTCCTCTCTGCCTCTTGAATCCATGCAGTGGCTGCCTCCGTTTTATTATGCATCTCATGTATAGCATTTTTTGATTTATCACAACTGTTTTTAAAGTCCATAGCTTTTCTGATGTCTTCCATGCCTTTTTCAAGCCCAGCGATTAATTTTATGACTATTGTTCTAAATTCTTGTTCAGTTATGTTGTTTTTATCTGTTTTGTGCCATTCTTTAGCTGTCACTTGTTGCTGGAATTTCTTTAGAGAAGAGTTCTTCCATTTCATAATTTTGGCTAGCTATATGTGCTATATGTCTCCTGTCAGTTTTAAAAGTTTGTTTATACACTCTGCCCCTGCGAGTATTGCTATATTAAAGAAGGCTCATTGACTGTCCAGGGCCTGACATTTGGGAAAATGTCTATACTGATTCGTTGCCCCTTTTTTGCTCACATCGTTTTTTGTGTTTTGTTTTTCTCTTTTTCACTATTTTGCATGAGTTCTGTATATATTTTTCATATTAACCTCTTATCAGATATATGATTTGCATATATTTTCCTTCATTTAGTATGTTGTCATTTCATTGTTGGTTTGTTATTCTGGGCAGAAGCCATTTAGTTTGATGTAGTCCCGCTTGTTTATTTTAGCTTTTGGTCCCTTTGCTTTTTGAGTCAAATCCAAAAAATCATCCCCAAGATTGATGTCAAGGAGCTTACCATTTGTTTTCTCCTAGGAGTTTTATGGCTTCATGTCTTGTAATCACATCTTTAATTCATTTTAATTTAATTTTTGTGTATGGTGTTAGATAGAGTACAGTTTCTTTCTTTTTTCTCCTTGTGGCTGTACAGTTTTCACAATACCATTTGTTGAAGAGTGTCTTTTCCACAACTGTTTATTCTTGCCTCCTTTGTGGTAAGTTAATTGACCCTATATGTGTGACTTTATTACTGGGCTCTTTAGTCTGCTCCAATGACATATGTGTCTACTTCTATCCCTAAACCATACTGTATTGATTACTATCGTTTTGTAATATAGTTTGAAATCAGATAGTTTGAAGCCTCCAGCTTTGTTCTTTTTCTATAGGGCTTTGGCTGTTTGGGGTCTCCTCTGGTTCCATACAAATTTTAGAATTGTTTGTTCTGGTTCTGTGAAAAATGCAATTGGAATTTAGATAGGGATTGTGCCGAGTCTGTAGATTACTTTGGGTAATATGGAAATTTTAACAATATTAATTTTCCAACCCATGAGCATGGGTCTTTTTATTTATTTTGGCTTCTTCAATTTCTTTTATCAGTGTCTTGAGATATTTCAGAATACAGGTTTTTTTGTCTCCTTGGTTAAATGTATTCCTCCACAATAGCTAAAACATGGAAAGAGCCTAAGTGTCCATCAACAGATGAATGGATCAAGAAGATGTGGTTTATCTATACCATGGAATACTACATGGCAATGAGAAAGAATGAAATCTGGCCATGTGTAGCAACATGGATGGACCTTGAGGGTGTTATGCTGAGCGAAATAAGTCAGGCAGAGAAGGACAAATATCATATGTTTGCACGTATAGGAGGATTAGGAGGAACTTGACGGAGGACCAAGGGGGAGAAGAAGGGGGGAAATGGTGGGGGAAAGGGAGAGAGGCAAACCATGAGAGACTCTTGAATGCTGACTAAAACTGAGGACTGATGGATGTGGGGGGGAGGGGGGGTGGGCATGGAGGAGGGCACTTTGGGGATGAGCACTGAGTGTTATGTGGAAACTAATTTGGCAATAAACTATTTGTAAAAAAAATAAAATAAAAAAAATAAATGTATTCCTAAGTATTTTGCCTTTTTTTGATGCAATTTTAAAGGGGATTGTTTTATTCTCTTTTTGAAAGTTTGTTATTAGTGTACAGAATTGCATCAAATTTTATGCATTGATTTTATATCATGCAACTTTGCTGAGTTCATTTTTTTGTCTGACATTTTTTGGTAGAGTTTTTAGGTTTTCTGTATCTAGTACCATGTAATCTGCAAATAGTGATTTTTAATTCTTTGTTAACTTGGATGATTTTTATTTCCTTCTCTTGCTCAATTACTTGGATCTGGCTAACATTTCAAATACTGTGTTGAATAAAAGTGGCAAGAAAGAGAATCCTTGTCTCTTCCTGATATTAGAGGAAAAGCTTTCAGCTTTTTACCATTGCATATGATGTTAGCTATGGGCTTATTATATATGGCCTTTATTATGTTGAGGTATGTTCTCTATATACCAACTTGGTTGAGAGTTATTATTAGGAATGAAAGTTGAATTTTGCCAAACATTTTTGTATCTATTGAGATAATTGTATCATTGTTATCTTTCATTTTGTTCATGTGTTCTATCACATTGATTGATTTATGAATATTGATCCACACTTACACCCCTGGAATATATTCCAGTTGATCATACACACTGTGATCCTTTTTTTAAAATTTATATTGATTTTGAGAGAGAGAGAGAGACTGAGAGAGTGTGAGAGCACACTGGCACAAGTGGAGGAGAGACAGAGAGAGGAAGAGAGAGAATCCCAAGCAGGTTCTGTGCTATCAGCCCAGAGCACAAAGAGGCACAAAAAGGGGCTCAGTCTCATGACCTGAGCCGAAATCAAGAGTCAGACACTTAACCAGACTGAGTCACCCAGGCTTCTTGGTGTATGATCCTTTTAATGTTTTGCTGAATTAGTTTCCTAATATTTTTTTTAAAGATTTTTGCATTTTTGTTCATCAGGGATATTGTTGTGTAATTTTCTTTTCTTTTCTTTTGTGGTATTCTTACCGGGTTTAGTATCAGGGTAAAACTGGCCTTGTAAAATGTTTTTGGAAACACTCCCTTCTCTTGTTTTTTTTGATAGAGTTGGACTATACTTTTATGTTAGGAGGTTTTTGATTACTGAGTTTTCTGTTAGTCTCTTCAGATTTTCTATTTGTTTTGATTCAGTATTAGAAGATTATGTGTCTCTAGGAGTTTATCCATTGTTGTAGGTTGATCAATTTGTTGACATATAATTGTTCATAGTAGTTTCTTAGGATCCTTTGTATTTCTATGATGTCAGTTGTAGTTTCTCCCCTTTCGTTTCTGATTTTACTTATTTGAACCCTTTCTCTTTTTCTTGGTGTGTCTAGCTAAATGTTTGTCAATTTTGTTTTCGCAAAGAATCGGATTTTGGATTTATTGATTTTTTTTTTCTTGTCTTTTTACCTGTTTCATTTGTTTTCAGTCTCATCTTTAGTATTTCCTTCTTTATTATAACTTTGGGGTTTCTTTGTTCTTTTTCTAGTTTTTTGAGAGATGAGGTTAGATTGTTTATTATTTGTTGTTTCTTGAGGTGTGCTTGCATCACTGTGAACTTCCATCTTAGAATTTCTTTTGCTGCATCCCATAGATTTGGTATGTTGATTTTCTGTATATGGGTATTCTGGATATAAGCCTCATTGTTTTTCAAAGCTAGATATTTTGGGGGCTAATCTCTCTGTTATAGGTCCAAGGGTTGAGGTGCCTGATGTGGAGCTTGAACCCCTCATGTCTCAGGAGAAACCCCAGAATCATGAGATCCATCCCTATTGGGAGTCACTGTACTTTGAGTGGTGTTCTTCGGTGAGATGATATTTCTATTTCTCCCACTCGTGTTGATGTGATCCCTTTATTGTGGTCTGTAAAGTAGCTGTTCAACTAGTTTCCAGGTCTGTGATAAACAGAATTATTTTATATGTAGCTGTAAATGATCTACATCCATGGGAGGAGGTGAGTTGTACCAAATATAATTTTTAAACTTTATACTTGCTTTTCTTTCTGTATTCACTAATTTGATATTTTATGCAAGGTCATGGCTTTAAATACACTTTACATGTTAATGATTTTCAAAATATTCTCTCTAGTACAACCCTCTGCCCTAAACTCTAGACCTATATATCCATCTTGGTATTATAGATCTTTACTTAGGTAGGTATTAGGCAATCAAACTTCACATATTTAGATTTGAGTTCCTGTGAAACCTACCCAACACATTTTTCACCTTGTTTATTCTTGCCAACTCATTCTTTAATTGTCTCAGGCCAAAACATTGAAAGTAATCTTGGCTCTTCTTGTTCTTTGCCAACATCTCTCCTAACAGATCTGAAAGATAGTCTCAGCAGATCTACATACGGTCTGGCACACAATAAGCAGTTCATAAGCCACTCAGGCTTTTCATTGTGAACCATTTTTTTTTTAACTTCAATTGCATGAAAGCCACTTTTAGAACTCTTGTTACTGGTGGGTCCTTAAGGAAAGAAAAATCAAGTACATTTCCCTCTCTCTATAAATAGGTTGTCACCTTAAAGAGATATTAAAACTAGTCCCCTGATGATTACAGAGGCCAAAGGTAAACAGACAAACAAACAAAACAATGCTGTCTCTTAATCTGTTTATTGCTGAAGTGTAAGTATGTATTTTTTAGCAAAGAATATTAAGCTAATGAGATAAGTATGTATAATATTAAATACCAGAGCAGATTACCCTTAGGAATAAGAGTTTTGATATACCAGTTTAATAAGTATACAAATAAAAATGACCATATTTAAACAGTAAAATCATAAACTACTGCATTTTCTCTAAAATAATAGCAAACTGAGAATCAGCCTCTTGTTCTATAAAATACTTAAAATACCTTTTACGTCTCTTTTTCTTAAACTGTCCATAAAATGCAAAACTTAATGCTTCAGGTTTTTCTTCCAAGTTTTTATTTAAATCACAGTTAACATACAGTGTAATATTAGTTTCAGGTGTAGAGTTTAGTGATTCATCACTTACATAAAACACCTGGTGTTCATCACAAGTGCCCTCCGCAATCCCCATCACCCACTTAATACGTTAAAAAGTAGTCTCTACTAGCTTGATTTATTTGTTCAACTACTCTTCAGTCCCTTGTTCACTCCAGTTGTGTTGTTCAGTTTCTGGAGGGGCAACTGTGAGGTTAAATTGAGGTAAAAGAGAAAATGGTCAATGCTAAAGTAGAGGCAGTAAATGTAAGTTATTCTTTAGGCTGTTGGGTGACAAGAAATGGTAACTATGTGATGGGATAGACGTGGTGACTAATAGAGTGGTGCTGCTCATTTTGCAATTTACAAATGTCTCAAATTAACATTTTGCACATCTTAAATTTGCAGAGTGTTATGTGCCAGTTATATCTCATTAAAGCTGGGGATGAAAGAGGATTAGCATGTCTTTGAAAAAAAAATGTTTGGTGAGGGAAAAATAAGAAGGGGCAATAACTTGAGTAATAAATAAGATAGACAAGGTATCTTATTGACTTTCATTCAGTACAGTGAAGATGCCTTTTAAGGGACACCTGGGTGGCTCAGTTGGTTAAGCCTCCGACTTCAGCTCAGGTCATGATCTCACGGTTAGTGGGTTCGAGCCCTGCATTGGGCTGTGCTGGCAGCTAGCTTAGAGCCTGGAGCCTCCTTCTGATACTGTGTCTCCCTCTCTCTCTGACCCTTCCCTGCTCATGCTGTTTCTCTCTCTCTCTCTCTCAGAAATAAATAAAACATTAAAATTTTTTTAAAAGATGTCTTTTAAGCTTATTTATTTTGAGAGAGAGAGAGAGAGAGAGCACGTACACAAGTAGGGCAGGGGCAGAGAGAAGAACAGAGTCCGAGGCAGTTGCCATGTCATTGCAATCAGCACAGAGCCTAATGTGGGGCTTGAACCCGGGAACAGTGAGATCATGACTTGAGCCGAGATCAAGAGTTGGATGCTTATCCACTGAGCCACCCAAGCACCACAGGACATTGAAAATTTAAACCTGTTTTGTAACAGGAGGAAAAATCCAATAAAGGTACTTACTGAACATGTAAAAGCCAGTTTTACAGGAGAGGGTATATGAGCAAAACTGGAATGGTGGACTTTGAAAGTGGAAGAGAGTGAATTGAATTGATATGAAGGTATTTTTGAAGTTAAGAATAGTAAGGCTGAGAAAGTTTACTCAGGAAAGACTCCATATCTGCATAGGAACTAAATCTCTTTTAGGTCCTGGAGTATTGGTGGTTTGAAGAAGTGGGGATGTGAATAGTGAACTGGTACTTCTTAAGAAGTAAGAGTGGAAAGGATTTGCAATAGACACTCTTCTCTTGTAGAGAGCAATTTAAAATAAGAAGAAGTGTTAGCAAACAATATTGTAGACAAAGTAGTAGCCAGCAGAATGGCTTGCAGTGTAAACAGTTATGTAAATTTCTTCCACAGTTTTCTGCAAAGTAATAATTTAATTTACGATGACACACATACAGACACATGGACAGTCAAAAGGAAACATACTTTTATTTCCATGATCTACAGGCAGTATCTCCAGGATAAATCCGATCATATCCTGAGACAACTAAAAGATTGGTGTTGGGAATCTTATCTTCCAATTAAATTCACATTTGGAAGTCATTCATTTGATATTCATTCTCCCACCACTAGTATGGCACTGTGTCCTGGTGCCTCTAATTTGAAGTTTATGCTTTTCTTAAATTTCTCTACCTTATCCAATTTAGTTTGGCTTCTTATTTCAACCTTATAGCTATTGGCCATTTCCCCTAAATTTTTGTAATCAGGACCAGCTGCTTAATTTGTGGGGTCTAGTACAAGAACAGAATGCAGGATTCTTGTTCTAAAATTAAACTTCAAGGGAGTGACAGCAGATCATCAGAGCAAGCAGGGGACCTAAGCATGGAGTCCTGCACAGTCGCACAGGTCGCTATGATGCTGATGGCCAGCCCCGATTGTCAGCTTACATATTTGGTTAATTTTATACCTATGTTGCTTTCAAAATTAGTCAGCAGTTACAGAATTAGATGCATTTGTACAGAACAGCATTGTTTAAAAAGATTTCACTAGGGATGATTAAACAATGATAAATACTTTAGAAAATGGAAAGGTAGAATTGAAGAGATTTAAATCTTAGTGTGTTGATGATGGATATAGCTTCTAGGATTACATTTTTTCATGTTTTGAGTTTGGTGCTTTCTTTCCTTATAGGTGAAGAAAGATATTGGGTATCTTGAGTCCTGACTTTCCTAGGTTGAATGCTCTGTGATAAAACTATTATCTTTTTAAAAAACTGCAATGTAAGCAGACTGTTATGCCAAACATCTGTGTTCAAGGTGACTTCATTTTTGAGCTGAGTAGTGGACTATGCAAGTTCTTCTCATAATAACTTTAACTGAATAATTGGACAGGAATAATTAGATTTTGAGGGGAAAAACCCACCTGTGTAATATTTACACATAGATAATAAATTCAATAGCCCAGCCCTCAGTAATGTAAGAAAAATAGATAAGACAGTTTATCCTTTTGTTTTTTAATTAGAAAATATTTTTTCTCTTTCTCTTTTTACAGTATCTTTTATTATCTAAGAAAAATATTTTTGTTTACCTTTTACCAGTTATGTGAGTTACCTTGATTGTTGATTTTAATAATGTTTTATTGCACATCTTGTATTTTGAATTTAATTACCCTGTATTTTATAGACACAGGAAATGAAATATTATGTAACCTTCACAAGAACAAAGGCTGTTGGAAATATGTTTCATTCTTACTTTAATCGTTATGAATCATAGAGGTATATTTATTTTATTTTGTAGGTAGTAATTATATCATTATCTTTAAATATAATTTACCCTCAATCAATAAATAGTATTTTCTTGGCTATTTGCACTGACATTTATGAAATGTTTTATAAGACAGTAGTTAAAATTTTCTTGTCTGTAAGTATACCAGGTATAACATATTAACTTTGATTCAGACACAAAGGTCATGAAAATACATATACACAAGCGGCAGCAGCGGCAGCGGCAGTAGCCACCACCTCCGCGGGAGCCGCAGCCGCCGGCCTAGCCTCCCCCCGGCCCCGCCGCCGCTGCAGTCATGGCTGCTGATGGGGTGGACGAACGCTCGCCTCTGCTGTCAGCATCCCATTCGGGAAATGTCACTCCCACGGCCCCGCCGTACTTGCAGGAAAGCAGCCCCAGAGCGGAACTCCCCCCTCCATATACAGCCATTGCCAGTCCTGATGCCACTGGTATTCCAGTAATTAACTGCCGTGTGTGCCAGTCTCTCATCAACTTGGATGGCAAGCTTCACCAGCATGTGGTTAAGTGCACGGTTTGCAATGAAGCTACGCCAATCAAAAACCCCCCAACAGGGAAGAAATATGTTAGATGCCCTTGTAATTGTCTCCTCATTTGTAAGGACACATCTCGGCGAATAGGATGTCCGAGTCCTAACTGTAGATGCATAATTAACCTTGGCCCAGTAATGCTTATTTCTGAAGAACAACCAGCTCAACCTGCATTGCCAGTCCAACCAGAAGGTACAAGGGTCGTGTGTGGGCATTGTGGAAACTCGTTCCTGTGGATGGAACTGAGGTTCAACACTCTGGCAAAATGCCCACACTGCAAAAAAATTTCCTCAGTGGGTAGTGCGCTTCCACGAAGACGCTGCTGTGCATATATTACCATTGGGATGATATGTATTTTCATTGGAGTTGGATTAACTGTTGGCACCCAAGATTTTGCAAGGCGATTTCATGCAACCTATGTTTCTTGGGCAATTGCTTATCTCTTAGGTTTGATCTGTCTTATCCGAGCTTGTTACTGGGGAGCCATAAGAGTGAGTTATTCAGAACATAATTTTGCCTAAGCTTGCTTCTGATTCAGTGATGCAGGGGAGAGCATCTAGCTGTTCTTGATAAACTACTCTGGACATCTTTAAATCATTTATCCTAATGGATTCCATTCTAGTTTATGTATAAAGTTTCAAGACTTTGCGAGTATTTTATGAACATATGCCCATTGCACTACATTATATGCAAATAGTTTGTTTGCTGCTAGATTTTCAAGCTCTGAATAATAAAACTGTGTCTTCATGTTCTTTTACATCTCTTAAAAGATATTTTTGGATTTGTCACCAAACATTACTTATAACATCACCCTTCCATTATTTTTAAGTCAGTTATTCCATTACTTGCTCATCTGTGAGTATTCCCAAGGAGTGTTTATAAATGTTTCTACAATAGCTTCACATTTATACTCACATTTTAATTAAACAGTATCAAAATTGCTTGCTTTAATATCTAAGCAATTTGCATTTTGCTTGAACTGCTTACTGTAACTTTAACCTAAGATCATAGTGACCTTATTCAGGAAAAACATTTGAGTGTAACTTCAAAGACTTGACATTCTTGTCAGATAAAAACCATTTCTAGATACTGTATGCTTGTTTTTTGTTGTTTGTAGAAAGATACAATATTTTGGTAGTAATTTAAAATACAAGAATGAAAATATTTATTTGTCCACAGTTGGAGATAATGTTGGATAAATGTTTTTTTCCTCAAAGATCACAGGAGTTTTGTCTTTCATTTTTGTCTGCTTTTTTGTTTACTAATTATAAAAGTTCTGGTCTAGATTTATGAAATTTAATGTTTATCAGCTGTGTGTATTCCTTTATAGATCTTGGAGGAAGTATTTCACATGACATATTTTATAAAATTAACCATTTAAACAATGATATATTTACACTGGGTTGCCCTCTTTTTCATTAAATCATGGTAAAGTTTTCCTATTGGGCTAATTATGGACTGCTTATATGAGAAGAGAGCCTATGACATTTTACAGTAGCTAAAATGTTGAGATTAGAGGTAGTTACTCTTTTCATTCTTTTCAAATACAGCTGGTCAGATAGTTACCCAATTTATTCAAGAACGTAGATCAAAGACAAAAAGCAACATAGTTTTCTAAGAATTCACTAGGATTTAAGGAATCAGCTCTCGCACTGCCTATCTTTGCAGTTTTGAAAAAGAAATTGCTTAATTGAGAAGTAATGTTCTAAAGCCTTTAATGTAGTAGAAGTAAGATGATGAAATGATATGAGTAAATTAATTGGCTATTCCAGAGATAAGAATAATAGTTTAAATTATTTATGTTCCTGACTAGTATAAAAATGTACTCATCAGAGAATTTGGAGCAAAATACATGTAAACTTAAAAGAGTAATTGATAAATGTCTAAATGCAGTAGCTCAGGATTATATGTACCCTGGAAAATACAATAATAAAGATTATTGTTCAAAAAAAAATACATATACACATATATATGTTTGTATCTATATTTATATATGTATATATATTAATATTTCTGCATATATATACATATTTCATGCATTCTATTTTACTACTTAATATTTAAATATGTACTCTAGGTAAATTGTTCTTTCTTTGGGAGAGCATTAAAATGAATGAGTATGAACATACACATTTAAGGGTGTCTCATCTTTATATATCTTATAATTTGGTGGTTGAACTCCTTCCTTTAAAATTTTAATAACAAAAGAAGGAGATAATGTATAAATGAAAAACATCTAGTGTTAAGGCTTAAAACTTAATCAATTGCAAAATTAAATCAGTACTACGGATTGGTGAATTCACATTTTAGGAATTAATTTTTGAATAGATACTTCTCTTTTAGTTTCATTATCCGTGTACATTCTCATAATAATTCCTGGAGGTTTTCTCTTTGTCTTAATGAAACTTGTACATAGCTTTTACTTATGATCTGTTGTATTTGCAACTAATATATAATTCATATAACATAAAATGCTATTCTCAAGGTATATGTCCATCTGTTTCATCCATCTTCCTTTTAACACTCTAGGCTCTTTTTAAACTGATTTTCTTTTCAAGCCATGAAAGGTTGAATAATCTAAACTCTTCTTTAATATTCAGGTAAATCTGGCTGAAATAACTTGTAATTTTGTTATGTTTTGTTTTTAAAGAAGGATGAGAGGGGGAACATTGAAAAAGGGTTTGTTTTTTTGTTTTGTTTTGTTGTTTGGGTTTTTTTGTTTGTTTGTTTGTTTTGCAATGTGTTCTAGTTTCTCAGGGCAATTCATGTATAGAATGAAGAACAAAAACATTTACAAGTTCATCAAGCTGTTTCTTAAGTCATAGAATGTAAATATTCATTAGAGAGCTCTCATTAAAAGTATCTGGTAAAAGTGGAGAATGACTTTACTGCCTCTCCCTTACCAAGTTTCATGTTGTTTTCTAATCTGCCTCAAGAAATGGCTAATTTAATAGTACTCTGCTTTTCCTTCTTTTTTGTTGTGAGCTGAATTAATTGCATTTGTCTGTCATTATGTAATTCTTAATTATGGCATCTTTCAAATTTCACTCTTGATAATTCATTTCAAATTTGTCAAGTCCTCAAAATCACACAGATGGAAGAGCGTAGGAACTTTAGCCTTCACATACTCCTTCCCAACTCCTTTGAATTTCTAACTTAGTAGAATTCGATTGAGAATGGCAATCAAATGGCAATTTGAAATTTTCCCCTACAATCTGCTGTTTATTTAGGTTTGAGAACTCTGACCTTGACCTTCACCTGAACATGAATTGTTTAAGGAAGTTCCCTTTCCTAAGGTGCCCAGTATCTCAGAGTCATTCCTGGTGTGGACCATTAACTTTTTCATGTCCATCCACTGCTCATTGGAACTGACTGATCACTTTATTCCAGAGACGAAACTCATTTTCACTTCCCAAACAATTAAACTGAGAAGGGGAAAAATGTAGTTCTCCTTCAAGGCTACATTTCCCTGCTGGAATAGAATGAGCACTTTCTAGGATGCCGATGGCACGGAGTACATTGCTGTGTTTCCCAGTACACTACCTCTCTCTGTCCCAGACCAAAGTCTAGATGGAACAGACATACCCTGTGGGACCAGATTGGAAGACACTAAGCAGTCCTGCATGATTGCAGTAGATACTGTCCGCAATGTAATCTTCAGCTGTAACTGACGTTTGGCAAGGGCAATAATGCTACAAGCGAGGGTCCACCCCCAGAGGCCTGCTTGCTCCTCTCTCAGTCCAAACAACTTCAGCACAATGGGTTTCATGTCCAACTGATGGTTAGGTGCCACTGGGGAGAAGAGATAGTGGTGAGAGGAGGTTGGGAAACAGTGTATGTCTCTCTCAGCCAGTTTAGTACCTCACAAGAGCATTCAGTGACAGATGACCCTGGTTTATAAAAAGGAATCAAATGTAATGGACCACTTTGCCAGTGTTGATCTATTCCCTGGGCTTACATCAACACACATGAGTCTTCTTTCTGCGCTCCCAGTGTACTGCTAAGGAATTGTTCAGTGTATTTGGCAAGCAAAAGGAAAAGCAGCTGTTCCCTGAATCTTGCTCCTGTTGTTCAAGGTGCACATCCCAGCCAAATGAATCATATTGGAGCCAAAGACCCTGGCAGGAATTGCTTGCTACAAATCTGTAGTCTTGTCTATCATATCTACCTGGAGAACAGAAGGTTTGAAAGGCTTCTAATAACCTTAGGATAAAATAGTGCTTGGTGCAGCTACTGAACTAGATGTGAGGATTTACTCAGTGTAGTTTGGATAAGTAGGGTGACCGGAAGCCATAAACACACTCTGTTTTATGCACTTCAGCTTCTTGAGAACCGGGGTGATCATCTGGAGTATTTGTGGTTAATAAATATTGTTAGTCTTCATACATATGGAAAGAATGAAAAAGGATCATCCCAGACATCCCAGGAGAGAAGAGTAGTAGTTTTCCAGTTTCTCAGCTACTACTTCTAGTTGGCAGTGTGAGTATAATTTCACTCCACTGATGATTCACTGTACATGCTGACAGAGTCCAGAGAATTTTATTTCAAGGAAACCTCAATACTAGCCTCAGACCATTATTGGCCTCTATCAAAGTAAAAAGAATCCAGTGTTGATCTCTAATGTACTTAAGAAAAGAACCATTTCAGATTCTTGGGGCCACATTTGGAGACTACCTGACTGAAGACTGAAATCGGTTTTATCGGTACCCCTTGTGTCCATCCTTACCTGCTCTACTAAAGGTTGTGTGACAGATAAGCTTCTCACACATTATCTAAAGTTGAGGAGGCCAGAGACACTGTGCCCCCTTGTTCTCCTGAGGATCTGAATTCCTGAGTGGAGAGATTGACTAACGCCATAAGGCCTTTCCTTCCGAGATCTCTGTTGCATTGCTGTGTTGGCTAGAAATCACTGCCCTCATGTAAGGAACACCAAGGAGTGTGTCATTCAGAGACAAGTTGACACTGCTACCAGTCTGTCTACAGTTGGTCTTACTAGGTTCTCCCCCACTTGAAGCCTTCTCTACTTGGATGATTACCTGCATACCTCAGTTATAAAACCACCAACAATGGTTTTATAAATGGTGATGCCTTGCTTTTCTGTACCTACACCTGAGTTATGGAAATGTCACTGCATCTTTGGCTTTATGGGATAATAGAAGCAATTGCCAGAAATCGTCTGAGTTTCTCAGTGGCTACATTCCCACTTGTAGTTCTCCTCTCTACTTACTGCTTCATTCTACAACTTGATTTTACCTCAAGATTTGGATTTTTTCTCTTAGGTGGATTCTGTGAGTTAGTTAGACATGTATTCTCAATCCTGACTCAGTTTATCCCTAGACTCTGATTCTGTCACACCATTCTGTATCAAGAGGAATATTCTGTGATATTTTATTTGGTTACAATATCAATAAATTATTGATTGCCTAAACTTTAGACTTTGATATTATGAGCGTATGTGCATTTGGAGAGTACCCTTTGCACCAGAGAAACTTTGCTAACCAGGAGGGTCTCTGAAGTTTCCTTGAAAAGGCCAGAATGATATGAACTCTGTAGATTCCTTCTAGATTTACTGTGTTATAGTCCCAGCACTTTCTTTTTGGAGCTGAAATAATGCATTGGTTTGCCCCTGTCAGCATGGAAGACCAGTTTCATTTGTCCACCCATGAAGATGAATGGATGTAGCAAAATTCCAGAAATGTCTTAGATATATTACTGTACAGCTCATTGACCATTCTATCAATGCTTTACTTGAAAGTGATGGCTATCTGATGTCAAGTTCCATTGATAAAGTGATTCCCAAACATTGCTTTCAAGTGTGCTTCCTTCAGAGGTCACAGAAGAACTCCAGTGACCTATAGAGACCTGAGACAGATGAAGTTCCAACTAACCATGACCCCAGTGGTTTTAACATTTATAATCTTTTCCTGTAAAGGAAATTATAGAGAGCTCATCGCACATGGTTTGGGGATTTCTCTGCCTGTGGTTTTAAACCCAGTGACATTAAAAAAATAAATCTAGAAGATACGTGTAAATAATGTAACATTCTTTTATATTTAAAGAATATGTATACAAACACTTGTGCACATCTGCCTAATTATTCATAGCCTAAATCCCTATCACATATGCTCACAAGCATGCCACAAAAACTAATTGTGCCAGAACTCCTCATAAGAGTTAAATCTAAAGTGGCTTAAAGCAACATAGTTTTTTTCTTATTTGATCTTCCTTGTCCAAGGGACACTGTGTGGAACCTCCTTTATTTAGGAAAAAGTAGGACAGACTAATTTGAAAACAAACGAACAAAAAAGGCAACGAAGAGAAGCTTTTGATGGTTGCTGAGACAGTGAGTAGTTGAAAATTGCCTGTTCTGCTATACATTATCTTCTTTCCCCTCTGCTTTTCTTTTAATCTCCCTTTAATTCCCTTTGGAAAGCACTAGCTGGATTCTTCTTGAAAAACATTTCCTTAGCCTGCTGAAAGCACACCAAACCATCTAGAAATGTTGTATGCAACTCTGGAGGATCTGTTATTTTCCTTCCACCCTACAAAATCATGAAAAATGAAATGTATATTTCTCATCAACCCTAAAGAGGTCTGAGTCTACAGTGAGGCCCAGGGTATTCCTCAAATTTTAGCTTTTTAAAGGATGCCCTCCTGCTGTTTCTAAACAACTAAAGGTTTAGATAACGTGTTTGTGAGGCAAATAGAACATGCCTAGTGGTCCTTAAATATTTCCTGACATTTTGCTGCCATGCCATGCCATGCCTCCTTAAAGACCTTCAAATTATCCTTCAGAAACTTTAGTTGGCTATTCACTGAAATTATCCATCAGTAGGCGAAGCGTTGCATTTGATAGCAGCAATAGTCCACACTTGGGACATTGGTGGATATAAAACATGCAATTTTCTGGCCATTGTATAAAACAGGGCATCATTGTAGCTTTATAAGCCTTCTCTAATCATGCCATGCTACCATAATTCTCAGTGTTTCAAAGACAGTTCCTAGGCCCTTTGATCTATCCATTCACGCCTTCCATAAACCATTTCCTACCTTTCCCCAGACCACACTCTAGTTGTTCCTCATATCCATCTTTTTCCTTTGGCTCTACTTCAGTTTATGAAGTGCTGAGTTCATTGACTATCACAGCAGTTTGCTGTATAGTTTGAACCAGATAGGACAGAAACATGAAATATTTTGCTTCAGGCTGATGACTGTTTTATCTTTCTTACTGGCATCTTAAATAAATCCCATTGCTTTCCAGTCTCTGTGAAATTAAAAATTTAAAGCCAGTTTAGTTCAGCTTAAATTTTCAATCTCATTCAGTTTACCGTTCTATTGTTCCATTTCAAGCTTAAACCCTGGCCTAAGTGACGTACAGTAAAAGGGGAGAGTGATCAGTTTCCATCACCATCACTTTTCCTTTCCCCATCTGGGTCCCCTTATTCTCCATTGGCCTGAAAAGTAGGAAGGAAGCAAAGTGTCCCCTTAACTAGCATTTTTGTGGCACTCATGTATTTATAAAATGTTTTTAATGTTTTATTTCTGAGAAAGAGAGAGAGAGAGAGACATCGTGAGCAGGGGAGGATCAGAGAGAGGGATACAGAATCTGGAACAGGCTCCAGGCTCCAAGCTGGTAGTCAGCACAGAGCCCGGCACAGGGCTCGAACCCATGAACCGTGAGATCATGACCTGAGCAGAAGTCAGAGGCTTAACCGACTGAGCCACCCAGGTGCCTCTTTTAAAAAAAAAATTTTTTTTGTTTTAGTGTTTTATTTATTTCTGAGAGAGAGATTCATGTATTTTATATATCAAGGACAATCAAGGATACAAACATTGACTTTTTGGGGGATGCAAGTGTAGGCTTTTTAAGAGGTCTTGTGTCTTCCCAATTCTTTGACAAGAAAAACATATTTAGTGAAAATACCTTTAAGTGTCTTCATTGTGGAGTACTCTTGATCCTGAAGCATTGTTTCTCTTAGACAACTCAAATATGGCTGCCTTTTTCCATCTGTACTGATCTATGGAAACATTTTTGCCCCACCAGGCTTTAGGAGACACAGGCTGCCTCTGCTCCTCAGTATACCATCATTTCCAATTTCTTTTCCTTTGTAGCCGTGTAGGCATAGTAAGCAAATAAAGCATTCAGCTGCATGAGTAGAGTCCAAGTTGGTAATTAGATGCCATCCCGATTTACTTTGGACTCCCAGACTCTATGGGTGGTAGATCTGGAGCTTCCTTCACTTGCCTAGGACAGAGAGGTTGAAGTGCCACTTTTTATTCCTCATTGAGGAGTTGACAGAAGATGTCATCATACTTTCTCCCTGGGTCATGGATTCAGCCTATGATTCTCTTTAAGATCTTCATGGAATTTTAGAGTAAGTGAGCTTGGTGGAATACTGAAGGAAGAGCCAGCTTTCCTACCTTTTATGTAAAGTTTTCTGAGATAAAACTTGTTATTTCCATCTCTTAGAGAGGAATTTAGGACTCACTGTTTTCACTTCAAGACTACAGCCAAAATTCTAAGATAAGAGGGTCCATTGCATTCATGACCATAATAATGGAGCTTCAGAGTAGCTCATAAGTTGCATAAGAGTTAGGAGGAAACAGCTAATGAAAATAGGTGAAAGGACAAGAGTGATATATACTTTGAGTTATGAATTAAGTAAGTTCTGGCAATAAGAGGTACAAAATTGGCAATAGAGTCACTGGTATTGTAATAGCACTGTGTGGTGACAGATGGTAGCTATGCTTGTGGTAAGCACAGCATAATACATATATAGACGTGTCAAATCACTATGCTGTATGCCTGAAAGTAATGTAACATTGTGTGTCAACTGTAATTCACTAAAAAATGCTCCCCAGCCCACCAAAAGCAATTCAGTCAAACTGAGTGTTCTTATTATTGGATATTTGAGCAAATTATAACCACTCTATAGGTGACAAAGAAAAACTAAAAGGAAGTAGTTGCATTAATTTACTGGCAAGCTGAATGTGAGACTCCAGAAAGTAGAACTTTTTGGTCAAGGATAGTCTGTATGAAGTCAGGTGAGGCTGTTAAATAATGCAGATCAGTGGCCTCTCTTAGGTCTCCACATTAATTTCTGAAGAGCCCCGGGAGTAGGATTTGTTTTTAGCACATCTCTCACAGGACTCCCACCCTCCAGCCACTGTCCATGAGAAAGACACTTAACTCATTATTGTTCTATTTAGTGCAAGGTAACAGCATTCAAAGTCGGAAGTTAATGCTTTCCCCCAAGAAGAAACTTGAAGAATTTGTGGTTGCTTTATTGGCCTCAAAATTTGACAAATAGTTTTCTTTCATTCAAATACTACTAAAATAACTGAAAGAAATGAGGCCTAATTGAAGAATGGCTACAATATTTCATTACTTAGGAAAAAGAAAATAACGATGAAAGTCAAAACATTTTACATGTGTGGATCTCAATGACAAATACTTAGAAACAATAAATTAATGTATTTTTACTATAAGATGATCATAAACCATACTGTATTTTTAATTAACCATCTGACATTGTCTTCTTTCCCTTTTCTTAGAAATTTTAATGAATACAATTTAAAGAATCCCTAGCTAATTTGTCTGCACGAAGAGCCTGAAGGTTTTTTTCCCATAAATTGGAGCAGAATTGGCAAGAATCTACAATTCTTGAGAAAATCCACAGTCCAGACTTCTGAAAAGCCAGGTGTCTCTCAAAATCCCAGCCCACTAGAAAGAATCCTGTTTTTTGGCAGAGGGCCAATGAAAGGGTAAATTTTACAATATTAAGTCTGGATCTGTTGTATACTTCATGAAGAAAAACTGAGAGCTTCTTTTGCCTGGCCCATAGTAAGCAACAAAGAAATATTTATTACATATCTGGATAAAACAAGCAAAAAAAAGTTTGTGCAAGATGCTAAAATATCAAAGTGCATCTTTTGCACACTCATGTTTTCCATTCCACAAGACTTATATCATTCTTGTATCCCTACGCAAGAGGTTCCACAGCAAAGAACTTCCTCACAAAAACCTCCTCTACCCAGTTGGTCCCCCACAATCATAGCCAGGCATCAAAAATTATTCCCCAGTTTTCTGCCAAAAAAAAAAAAAAAAAAAAAAAAAGCAAACCCAGTAAAGCAATAACACACACTCATAAAAGAAGAAACAAAATAATGGCAAAATCTCTCCCCTCCCCAATCCCAGATCCCACAGATCCTGGAAGAAAAACACTTTTGTGGCCTTGAACTAACTCATGCTACAGAGTGAATTAAATTTCTCGGGAATTTCTATTCTAGCAATTTTTTTTGTAATCCATATTTTTTCTAATGGTGGAGTATGTAACCAAGAGAAGAATTGTATCAGTATAGGATGGGGAATTTTGGACAAAAACACTTTCCTGGCACTTTTAAACTCATACCATGTAGATTTGTTTTTCTTCTTTCTTTCTTTGGCTAAAAAATGTTTCATCATTGCATTCTACTTGATTGTTTTCTCGTTTAGTTATTATCTTCCAATAGTGAGAAACTATCTGTACAGTTCAATTCTGCAACATATTATGTGCTTAATAAGCATTTGCTGCTAGCTAGAAAGCTTAACTGTAAGATAAATGTATATTTATAATAATTTTCTCACAAGTTCTTATGTTAACAGGAAAAACACCCATATCCCTAACTCATTTGCAGTCATGATCTTACCTGCTACTTACTAAATGAAATAAAAATTACTGTGTTTTATAGCAACTTTAATAAGTATAGCAGGATGTATAGTTTCTTACATGAAGGATGATTTCTAAAAAGTTACCGGGATAATATGTATAATGTGTTTCTCTATTTTTAGTCTACGTTCATATTTTAAATACCTTTATTTTGGTTCAGATTCCCAGTTTTTATTTCACATGGGAAATTTATTCTTCCAGAATGAAAACTTCATTCCTCCACAGTTTCTTAGCCATGCTGTTCTCCGATTTAAGTGTTTGTAGCATTGAGGCACAAAGGTTATTACTTAAAAAAAAAATATGAACGTAAAAAAAACAATTCATTGTGAAGACAGCTTTCCATTAATAACAAAAATTATTCAGCTTGTGATTTTATACTCCAGAACACTTTGAGATAATATTAATAATATATTTTCATGTATGTTGATTAGTTTAGATAAGTTTTCTTTGTATTTTTCTGAAAACCAAAATAAAATTTTGTTCATTATGTTTTTTTTGTAGTTGTTGTTGGTAACTAACCATCATTAGGATTCACTTTTTTACTTTTATATTTTTGTTGTTGATTTACAGCCTTTCAATATGTTTCTAACTCTCCTCATATTTGCTGTTTGTATCTAGCTATACAGCTATACAGCTGAGCTATATACAGTAGTGGAGCCGTATTCTGGACAAACAACAAAAATCTGATTATGGTTCAGATCTTCCTATCAACTCCATCCAGTGAGACAGCACAGATCAAGTGGCCAGAGAGTCCTAGAAAATGCACAGGACTGGCATCCCATGAGGGATTGCCCAACAAGGTGTTTAGAAATAGAAGGCAGCTTATGCCATGATTAGTTCAAAGAATTCTACAAGCCTTGATTGACATCAGGTCCTTTCTCTCCCTGAGATAATTAAAGAATCCATGTATATCAGTCTCAGTAATCTTACTGACTTCCATGTCAGGCAAAGAACCAACCTACCTAAGGTCAACTCTGCCATCATCTCTTAGGTTCTTTCTTTCAATCCATAGCATCTCATGAATAGAAAAGGCTAGATTTCTAAATACAATTTTGAGGCTAGATATGTGGTTCAACATTATGGTGTATTATATCCTATTATCTTAAAGTTCTAGAGATGTCCACAGGACAGTAGGCTGTTTTTGCCTTTAGCCAGATAAAGGGCGATATTTAAACAATGCCAGAGTAGGCAGTTACTACATGTTGTGATTGGAAGGTTTCTCCAGCCACCTGTCACAATGGTGAAACTTTATCATTAGGGATCCATTTCTCTGGAGAAGGTCTGGCTAGACTACAGACATTCTCTCGTACAATACAGAAAGCTCTGATTATAGCCTTGAGGACTGTTAACTGAATTATGATTTGATGTTACTTCTAGTTGAAGTTTTGACTGAAGAAAGGGGAAACGATATTTGAATCAGACCATAGGGCAAGATCTTGGTCACTGATTTGGATCAAGTATTTTAAGAGAAGTGGATTAAAGTTTTCTTTAAATAATGTTCTGTCCTCTTTTGATACTCTTAATTCTAAAACACACACACACAAAACAAAACAAAAAACAAAACAAAACAAAAACTGGAAGAAATTTTCTCCAAACGATATCTCAGTCTAGCGGTGACCTTTTTCTCATTTATTTTGTAAATCCGTTTTTTGACTATTTGAACTCTTCTCTGTTTTCCCTATTAAAAAGCTTTGTTACACCATTCATTGAGTCATGAACAAAAGTAATCGTCTTTTTTCTAGGAGCTGGTGTTGAGCAATGAACAAGACATCCACAGTGTCTAATCTCATTGGCACTTAAAGTCTGAAGGAGAGGAAAAAAAATTAATGACAAATTACATTGTGGTGTGAAACATGCTGAGCCAGAAATACAGAATACAGGAGAGAGCATAGAGTGTCAAGACAGCCAGTGGTGAGGGAGATGTCCACATTTCCAAGATAAAAGTTAAAGGATAAAGGTAAATTAGCCAATAAAAAGAAGATAGCATGTTTGAGGCCAAGTATCAAGAGGGCCATAGTGTATGTTTGGGAATGAAAGACAAAATTTCTCTGTAGTTTGAGCTACATTTCCTCAGGAAAATGAATACTCACGAGTATTTTAAGCAGAGAACCATGATTTCACTTTAGAAAGAACACACCATAGCTACACAATGCATAGCTGCATTGCAGATGGGTAATGACAGGGTAGGATACCAGCCAAGAGCATGTACTGTTTTTGAGACAAGAGATGGTAATGACCTCAAGAGAGGAATGATAATGGCAATTTGGGAAAGAAAAGATGGAATCAAGAAATATTAAGAGGTAAAAGAATGGATCAGGAATCAATCTATTAAACACAAAACGGTGAATGACATGGTAGAGAGGAAGAGGAAATATTCAGAATTAAGCCTAATAAAGGCAGTGAATAATCATAAATCACTGAAATGGGGGGGAGTCCAGATTAAGAGCAAAAGCAAGCTTGAGAGGTGAGAAGTAGGTGAGAAGGGGACACAGAATATGCCCATATTTGACCATGCTGTTGTTTTGGTTGCTGTGGGATGTCCAAGAAGAAATGTCAAGTAAGGCATTATATATACACATGCAGAGATCGAGGGAGAAATCTGGACTGGAGACATAGTGTTGAGAGATGGGAGTATAAGAGGGCTTGGTGAAACTAAAGCTGTGGGTGGAACGAGAGGAAAGGAAGGACTGGCTCAAAATTGTGAAGGTTTACTGTACAGATAGAAATACTGAGAATGTCTTCCCACTCCTGCTGCAGTGCCTTGGTCCAGATCTCTTAGCCTTATTCACTGTGTTCCAAGTTGGCCTCATTAAAGATAATGGTGTCTCTAATACATTTTAAGCTTCAGAGCCAACATATGTATTATTTTTTCCTTTCTATATTTTTTTCTTCAGGTACAGTTGACACACAATGTTACATTAGTTTCACGTATACACCATAGTGATTTGACAAGTCTGTATATTAGGCTGTATTCATCACAGGCAGGATCATTTTTAAAACCCCAGTCATGGTCTGTGGGAAGGATAGTTCTCTTGTACCAGCTAATCACGTCTACACATCGTGTAAGAAATAAAAATGCTTGCTATGATGCATAGCTTAAGGGATTCTCAGTAAATTGCTTGTCCCATTCCTTACTTTAAGAACTCTTCTTTTAAAGGTGAACAGATCCTTGAAGGGAGATTGTGCAATCTGTGCAGCATGCTATTTATATTTGGAAAGTGTTAAATTATCCTAATCATACCTGTAGTAACAATCAAGATTAATTGTGGCTATATTAGGGTTACTTCTTATTTGTTCCGCCTCAGCAGTAACACAGAACTACTGGTACACGTTATTTCTATAACCCAAATTGTGAGAGAAAACAAGGGGGGAAAAGCCCATGGAATATGGGTAGAAGTCATATTTCAAATAAATCCATAACCAGATGGTTATTTGAAATTCTCTTTTTGAAAAGGAGCTGATTCTGAACAGATTGTCTATGTGTCTCACTGGTAGAAGTGGATTATCCATCTTGAATTGGATTGTGATGACGATGACCCTATTCTAAGTAAACCAAATCTCTTGAACTATATAATGAGATCAGGAGGAACATTCAGCCTGAGAACGACAGATTGCAGCTACCAAGATGCTTTCACTAATGTTTTCTCCAGCCTCTTTCCTTGATGTCCATAATTCTGTGGTTTTGTCCTACAGAGATTCTTGACCCTGTACTGCTTTGTGCTAATTATTTTTTTTCTTATTCTTATTTATATAAGGAGAGCTGAATGAGTGGCAGGAAGCTGCGAAATCTATCTTACAAAAAGGTGATGGTGGAAGAATCTAGAATCTTCATTTACTTTGCAGCAGGATTGCAGAAAAACTACCGCGAATAAGCATTTCACTGATTCATTCTTTCTTCTTCTCTTTAGGCTGTGAGGAGGCAAAAGTTGCTTGAACAGAGCATCCAGTCTGCCCAGGAGATCGAAAAATCCTTGCACTTAATTCAGGAGTCCCTCTCATCCATTGACAAGCAGTTGGCAGCTTATATTGCTGACAAAGTGGACGCAGCTCAAATGCCTCAGGAAGCTCAGGCGAGTAGATGGGGAATGAGCTACTGTTTTTCGGTGTATTATCTGAACGAGACATTGCTGAATTTCTGAGTTAAATTTTATTCAGCTAGTTTTCCTGAGGGTTATTTCATTGGCTGATTTGAGTATCTGGAGGCAAGAGGAAAAAAGAGCTCTAGGTTAGTACTCTAAGCTTTATTTTTGAAAATACGTATGGCAGAATTTAGAATAGAGATACTTAAAAGATAGGGACATATCATATGGAACTCTGCTGTTTGTCAATATTTTCAAACTAAAGTGAGAGGGAAGCCTTAGGAATATAAACTGTAAAGAAATTAGTTTTCGAGGTACCTCTAAAAATACAGCCTCAAAAATGCATTCTCAAATATTTTATTATCATCTCATTTTGTTGTCTTGGAATCACAGGTCATAAGATCTCTATATTCTACATTTAGTGTATTGTAAGTAGTTAATAGCAAAAAGTTTGAGATACAAATTTTCATTTAATTACTAATAATCATACCATATACACTCACATGTACTCACACATTCCACTCTGTTCAATCAGACTTGTAAAATGTACCAAGCCAGATTTTCTAGAATTAGAGTTAAAATAGTAATAGAAATAAATCTAAGATCCCTTTATGATGAATACATTTATGCTATATCTAAATTAACCTTTACCTTGGGAAGTATTTCTTAAAAGCTGCATTTATATTTTTAAATAATATTTAAATGTATATAAAGTATCATAGGTATTATTTATTTCAATATCTTTGAGATTTTCTGGTAGTAATGTAGCTGCTTTTCAGATCTTAGGTACATTATGAGCCTAACAGCCAAGGATAACTCAGACCAGTGTGTTGGGATATGAGGGTCATCAGAAGGTTATATACCCATCCCAAAGGTCCTCTCCCCACTAATTGGTGGAGATGCCTTGAGTGTTTTCATTTTGAATTTTTGGTTTAAGTATTGGATTTATAGGTCATGGTGACAGTAAAGTTACGGTGCACTGAATCATAGGCAAATTGGTGTCCAGAGCATCGTGAACAGAGTAGCATGAGAGAGTCTACCATATTGTCAAAATTTGACCAAGCAAGTCCCTGAGAATATGGGGCAGAGGACAGGTGATTTTGATAGACTCACCAAGCACAGGGCAGGGGGGTTCCTCATTGCAACAGGGGAGGAAATAAATGCAGTTTGGGGGGGAATCCTATTGACAGAGTCCTCGTGATACTTTTTCACGGGGACAAGTATAAATAGTAAATGGGAGATAATAGCAAACGCCCTTGAGGATTCTAAACTCCCTGGTATATGCATTTTTTCAAGCTTATATAAGTACGTCCAGCTATCTGTCATTAACTATTTGTAAGACTGTCCCAATCTGAGTCATGTAGAACATTTTATAGGCAGACTTTAGAAAAATGCATGACAGGGGGCACCTGGGTGGCTCAGTCGGTTAAGCGTCCGACTTCGGCTCAGGTCATGATCTCACGGTTCATGGGTTCAAGTCCCGCCTCGGGCTCTGTGCTGATGGCTAGCTCGGAGCCTGGAGCCTGTTTCTGATCCTGTGTCTCCCTCTCTCTCTGACCCTCCCCTGCTCATGCTGTCTCTCTCTCTCTGTCTCTCTCTCAGAAATAAATAAAACACTCTTTCTCATTGCTATGTAGTATTCCATTGTATAAAAAAAAAAATAAAGTAAAACAAAAATGCATTACAGGAGGGGCACCTGGGTGGCTCAGTCGATTAAGCATCTGACTTCATCTCAGGTCATGATCTCACAGTCTGTGGGTTCAAGCCCCGCATCTGGCTCTGTGCTGACGGCTCGGAGCCTAGAGCCTGCTTCAGATTCTGTGTCTCCCTCTCTCTCTGCCCCTCTCCACTTGCACTCTGTCTCTCTCTCTCTCAAAAATAAATAAACATAAAAAAAATAAAAGAAAAATGCATGACAGGAATGAGAAATTGTTACTGAGTCAGGAAGGACTACATCACTATAAACTGAAAGCAGAATAGAATTGATTCTTTTTTAATTTAGTGACATAAACTTGGAGGAATGTTTGATTAAAGAGTGCTCATAAATTTCTGAATATAATTGTGGGAAATTTTGAACAGTATAAATATTAAATATTAAAATTGAATATTTGTACTATAAAATAAATAGGTTTTTAAGGATTACAGAATGGAAGTCTGAGTAGCAAACTTGACATATGCTATAGTTATTACTATATTAGAAACAAATGGGAGCTTTTAGGAAAAAAGAACTTGTTTAGTTGAAAAGGTTGTGGATCCCGAGTGTTTTACTTAGATGTATCTCCAGGACCCCATAAACATGAATATAACATATTATTAGTCTTTAATACCATAATAGAAAGTGTTTTGTTTGGTTTTCCCCAATAAAAAAGTTATAGTAAAAATATTTTTAATTATCACAGTTCGAAGTACTTGCAAATAACAGCACGCATGTCAACTAAGGAATTTCAGATCTACTTGAGAAAAGGGATTTTAGAGCACTAGCAAGCTCAAATTTGTTTTCCTTGCATTTCTGGTTGCACCTGCATTTTCAAGATAATTCTCGACTTTGAATTCCCCAACTAGTAATATATAAAGTTGGAAAATGCAAGCCACCCGAAAGCTATTGAAACATTCTTCTCCCAGATTTTCTTTTAAGATGACAGCTAGTGAATTGTTTTCTGGAACAGTTATTAGGTACTAAGATCTACTTCAAGGATTGCATTTCCTGAAGCTTGAATTGAAACTCTCTTCAAAGAAACAAGTAGAGAGTAAAGACGTTGTCTGTGAAATAAGAACATAAGCAGAGTTTGTCAGACAAAGAAGCCCCTAATAATGCCACCAAAATGACACTTTTCCGAGTGTATATCATGGAGGCTAATTTTAATGGTGTGAATACACACCATTAGAAAACAACTTGTTTCTTTAAATTTTCCGTCAGACTTCATTGCTAATTAAAAGATTCGGTGGGGGGTGCCTGGGTGGCTCAGTCAGTTAAGCATCTGACTTTGGCTCAGGTCATGATCTCCCAGTTCTTGGTTTGAGCCCTACATTGGGTTCTGTGCTACCAGCTCACAGGCTGGAGCCTGCTTTTGATGCTGTGTCTCCCTCTCTCTTTCTGCACCTACTTGTGTGCGCTCTCTCTCTCTAATTTTTAAAAATATTTTATTTATTTCTGAGAGAGAGAGAGAGAGAGAGAGAGAGGCAGTGTGAGCAGTGGAGGGTCAGAGAGAGAGGGAGATACAGGATCCGAAGCAGGGTCCAGGCTCTGAACTAGCTGTCAGCACAGAGCCTGACGCAGGGCTCAATCCCATGAACCGTGAGATCATGACCTGAGCCAAAGTCGGATGCTTAACTGACTGAGCCACCCAGGCGCCCCTGCTCTCTCTCTCAAAACAAACAAACAAACAAACAAACATACATACATACATACATTTAAAATTTTTTTTAAAATGATTTGGTGGACTTAGCTTTCCCATTTTGGGAATCAGCACGTGTTTTAGTCTATCACTGAGAAGCCAGACAAAATGAATGCCATTACCATATTTGGTCATCTTAAATAACGGGTTCTGATTTCCTGTCATACACTGGCCACATAGATTTGTGGATGTCTGACTCCACCGTGTGGTGCAGTGATAGTTTTGCTACCAAATTTAATTCTGTTCTTCGAGCCTTCTTTTTCTGCCTTTTTAGATTGAGATTCTCAAGTATAACAAATTCCCAGTATTAAGGACATCCATGTAATGCATATACTTTCTAACAGGTATACTCTTATTATTTATAAAAGTAGATATAAATCAGAATAGGTCCTTGCATTCCATTTCCAGTTGTAACTATAGTGCAGAAATGAGCTCCCCTCCCCCCACCCCTTGCCTCAGCAAGTTAATTGATCAGTCATGATTACCAAATTGGGCCTACTGATTCTAAATTGGATTAACAATATTTACTGTTTCATTTAGTGGCATGAACTCACATGAGTAAAGCTTAACCTTTTAGACACTAAGACTACATACTGCAAGGATATCACAGCTTGCAGTGACCCAAGCATTTCATTTCAAACAATAACACTTAAACACACCCAAATCTTAAATAGTAGAACCGCAGCATCAACTGCCCAATGCCAGACCATTTAAAGAGACATTTTTATTCAAGTACAAAATTAAGAAGACATCTTATTGATTCAAACAGAATAAAGCAGATGGGGAGAATTCTTCTAGATAGATTTATATTCTAGATACAGAAATTGGAAACTTAAAGAAATATTTGAAAAATAGTATGATTAAAATATAAAAAACAAGGAGAATATCCTCAAAAATTTTTGCCATTTTACAGAATAAAATCATTGAATTATATAACTACAAAGAAACACATAGCATGAATATAGTTATTTACTCCTTAATTTTCCTACACAACTTACCAAAACATGAACATTTAGTTTTAGGACCTATGATCTGGAAGAAAAATCACAGTTCCCAGGGGTGTCCCAGGCCAATCAGGTCAGAATCTATGAGTGGACTCAGCCATGGGAATTATTGGAAATTCTCCAGAGTATTCTCCCATGAAGCAAAGGTTAAGAACAGCTTGGAGAGTTCATTCTTGATAATGGCTGAGTTGCTCCACAGTCTTGTCTTTACACCACATTTCTGACTACCCATTCGTCGTTATTCACACGTATGGCATTGTCAGGATTTCAGTGGGAGGGGGTTGGGGTGACTTTATTTAGTTTTGACTGTCCCTTTATTCTTACGAGAAATGGATGAAAGTGGAAAACACAGGTGAGAATTCTTGCAGAAATTAATTAATTCCAACAAATAGAATTTTCACTGTGGATGTTTGAAAATGAATTTGGCTTGGTTTTCTTATTTTCTTCCCCCTCCAATTCCATTTATGTTAATGTGCCAATTAGCTTGGATGTGCCTCTCAATTCTTGTAGGAAGCACAAGAGTCTTGTCTAAATAACTGCTTTAATATCTGTAATTCATAAAATTATGAAGATATTTCAGTCTGTATTTTTACCTTCCTATTTTGTAATTTCATTATTTTGATTCTGCAGTATGTAAGAAAAATCCAACATTGGTACCTGTTGAAATTCTCTATATCGTGGAGTGTTGATGACGTGCACTTGATAGAGAATATTACGGTATCACTAAGATTCACACAAGAAGCAATGGGGCTGCCTCGCAGTGTTTGCAGTAGCTCAACTATTCTATTTATTTTGTCCTGCAGATTCCTGATCCCATCTTTTACAACATCATCTCCCACATAATGTATTTATGTGCTTGAGTATAGAGAAAAAAATTAAAAGAATTTGTGAAGCAAGTTATGAAAGGAAAGGACCTCATAATCATCATAAAAAAGTGCTCCTATGTTTCACTCATCAAGATACGACTTTTGAGTATTCCAGGTCCACTATAGACCAGATGTCTTCATTTCATCTCTTTTTCTATCCTATCAGCAATTTGGCTGAAACTTAGTATCAACAAATAGAAAAGACGGATCTTCTTTTTTACTAAAGAAATCTGCGAATTTAAGCTGACTGCATTAGGTGCACATCAGAATATTTCATAATTGAGGTTTTCCTGTGTTTATTGAAGCTAAATCTTATAACTCAGTTTAAATGTGTTTGACCATATTTAAATGTAAGCATTCCAAACTATCAAAATCTATGGCTTAAAAAAAGGAGGTCTAAATGCAGATTTTGGTCTATCAGATTAGGCTTATGATTTCATTCTAGAATAAAAAAGACTTTTATAGTGTAAATAAGCACATTTGAGTGCCAAACGATTCAGAACAGTCTAACTTGGCAGCCTACTTCCCTGATTTATGGATTAGACAGTTTAAATCCTCATAGCAGAATTCATTCCAGATTTATGTGATGATAAAGTAATTTAACCATAGAAGGAGAATATGCAGGTCTATTAAAGACATTTGGCCTCCAGTGGTAAACCCCACATGGTCATAGCAGAAATATTTTCTTTCTACCCAGCAATATAAACATGATGGCACACACAACACAATTAATTTTCAATGTGTTCTAACATTGCAATGCTCCTTATGTCTGTTACTATATAGAGATGATGATTCCCCCATTAAGAATGACTGTTATTATTTTGATATGCCTAATAGTGTGGGAAATAACTGCAAGCAAGAGTTGTTGAGGACGCACAAGATTAGAAATGCACTACCCATCATTGACTGTACTTGGAAAAAATTACGCGGTATCATGTCCTCCCAAGACGTATAATGATAAAGAAATGGATACCTTTCATATTATAAATTCAAAAGTATACATCTTAAGTCTGCAGTTAAATTACAGCATCCTGTTGTGAAAATCTATACTTTCTAAATCAAAAGGCGAAGGGAGCTGCATCTGGCCATGGTCACAGTGGACATTCTTGCAATACTCAGAATACTTTAAGGCAATTTAGATTCAACATTTTTTTTCTTTTTTTTCTTATGCAAGTAGATATTTATTCCAAAACAACCACCAGAGAAGTTCTAAACCTAAAATGCATACCAAGATAACACTGGGCTTTGTATACACACCCTGTTTTATCTTCTTTGTAGCATTTATGACTGAAACCTCTTGTGTGTTTTTGAATTAGTTTCATTGTTGATGAGTACACTATTTTAATGAGGTAGATAAGTCACATATTTAGGTTTAAGGGAATATTTGAACAGGCTAGATGACTGATCGAAGCTGGAGTTCGGGATAAGGAGTTCTTGAAAATGGACACATGGGATCATTTGACGGAGCTATAGAAATGTTCTACAAATCAAATCATGGCAATGGTTTAACAACTGTAAATTTAAAATATGCTGAATTTTGGATTTATTGAATTATATGATACATAAACTGTACCTCAGTAAAGTTGATATTATTTATTTTTGTTTTTTTAGAAGTGTATTTATTTTGAGAGAGAGAGCAGGAGAGGGACAGAGAGAGAGGGAAAGAGGGAGAATCCGAAGCAGGCTCTGCCTGGCCAGGGCTCCATGCAGGCCTCGAACTTATGGACACAGGGCTCAAACTCATGGATGCAGGGCTTGCAATCATGAACCATGAGATCATGACCTGAGTCAAAATCAAGAGTTACATACTTATCCCACTTATCCAACTGACCACCCAGACAGTCCAATGAAATTGAATTTAACAGAGACTGTTTAATAGACAATATTTCAAATAGTATATTTAAAAAAATAAATTCAGTTTACTGTCAACTTTTTTTTTTAAAGTTTATTTATTTTGAGAGAGAGAAAGAGAAAGACAGAGCGAGCATGTGCAGGGTAGGGACACAGAAAGAGGAAAACAGAATCCCGGGCAGGCTCTGATGCTGTCAGCCCAGAGCCTGATGTGGGGCCCAGAGGAACGATGAGATCATGACCTGAGACAAAATCAAGAGTTTGATACTCAACTGACTGAGCCGCCCAGGCACCCCTCAACTTTTAAAATCCATTGTTTTGATGTATAGTATAGGATTAAATGTGATGAAATTTGGGATGTAACCTGGAATTGACTTGAATGGTAGATATTTATCCTTGACGATCCTGGTGTAGTAATATTAGAATGTTTCAGTTGTTCATAGCCAAATGCGTTTAATGGACTTATTTCTAAAGCATTTGCAATGAAGCTGGGACTTTAGCTCAGATCTGCTTTCTCTACTTTAATCATTAGCTCTTTATCCAGCAAATATATAGCCACTTCCCCAAATTTCTATGCAGTATTTCAGATTTTTCCCCAAGTTTTGTCTTCTCACTTACCAATTTGAAAACTAACCATAATTCTTTGAAAATTTATATTTGTAATGGAGTGTTCTATTATCATTATCGTTATTATCACTATGAATAGCATCATTTCTCAGATGTATTCTAGGGAATAATCATTCCACAAAGTGCTCAATCTTTTGGTTTTAAAAGGTTCTCAAATTTACTTAGAAAAAGTTACATGTTGTTTTTCTCTTCTGGAGGTTTACAGTCAACCTTTTATATTTTAAAAGGTTAAGCAAAATTTAACAAACCACAGAAAGCTGTTTTTCCACAAATTTGTTACTATGCCCCATGACTCCTATGTCAAGAAAAATGTTTAGAAACCATTAAAAAGGAATGTTTTCTTCATGCCACTCCTTTCCCATTCCTATCACAGTAGTAGGAGGCGAGGTGGAGGCAAATGGTAATCCGCCAATTTCTTAAATTTCTTAACGTAGAGCTGCACCAAAGTATTTACAAGTGAACTAAGTTAAAGGCTAAATTCATCTCGGTGATATTAAAATGTTTGCCATTATGGCATAAATTTGCACACACACACGTGTGTGTGTGTGTTTATACACAATTACATTTATATATATACTTAACTTAAAAAATACGTATTGAGGGTTCCCCTGTGCCTCACAGACCTGAAAAGAGCCTCTAATTAAGTTGTTAGAGTACAACAAGCTCTTTGGGCTGCTGCGTATTCCTGAGAAAAGTCAAAACTGCTCCTTTTGACAAAATTTATAGGTAACCTGCTTTCTAAGCCATCTAATTAATTTACAGGATCTTTTTACAAACAGTACTAAAAAGCTATGCTAATTTCTTCTTTCCTTTGTACTTGACTGAATGAAATACTGTGTAGTCTAAAACTTTTCAAATTCATTTCCCATTACCATAATTAATATACTTTTTCCCATGCTCCCTACTGTTTTAAAAGTACAATTAATCCAGACTCTTTAGTACATTTTCTTCCTTTAATTTTGTGAATCTGTATTATATGTGGCCATTTCCGCTTCTCAAGGATGCAGTTTCGGAATTGTGATTTGTTTTAAAATTTCTAATCTAACAGTATTAACATTTCTCCATTAATCATCTCAACATGATGTCTTCTCATCTTTTTCTTTCCAAAATATTTTAGTTATTTTCTCTGTGATCATTTTGTTTATTTGACATCATAAAAGCTTCAGTAATCATTTGATAGAAAATTTCCTTTATTCCATTAAATGCTTTAGACAGCTGCAGCTTAATTTCGCTTGCCGTTTTCTGTCATTAATCTGATATATGAGAATGGTCTGATGAGGTGAATCATGGGAAAAAAGCCCTGCTCTCTTCTCAGTTAATGGTAAAGTGCTATATTGGAAATGTCTTTAAAGTTTGATTAATTTTTAGTTGTGTAATTTACCTTTACCTTTTTTAGTGGAAAGATGGTTATTTCTATTTGCATTGTTGTTTTTTAATTTCACTTTATAGTGCTAGTTATAAACATAATGACAGTATTGCCACTTGTCTGTTTTTGGTAATGGCATGATGTCACAGTGTGCTTTTTATTACTTCACCTTATGAGAAAGAAAAATCTAGCCATCCTGGAAGTTACTGGACTGAGAACTCCTATTAGGGCATACAAGGGTGTTATAAAACAGTATCCTTGATTTGTTCCTTCCTTTCATTTTATTTTTGTTGAGAATTATTGAATTTATGTAAAGCCAAGCTGATGAATTCACAAGATCAGTTTGGTTGTTTTCTTCAGTTTTCATCCATATCCTGGTAGATGTAGATCTTAGGTGAAAATAGAACTCAAATTATTCAGCTTTTCAATCTTGAACAAATCTTAGACATTTGGAAGCCAAGTATGGAAATCATTTTCCTTTGCATTAAATTTTCCATTTTTGGTGTTTGCTTCTATAGTATTATTTTTTCATTGTCTGATCATAATGTCAGGAAAAATGATGTAGTATTTGTCTTTTTTTTATTGGAAGGGAGAAGCAAACCATAAAACAGACTCTTAACTATAGAGAACAAACTGCAGTTTGCTAGAGGGCAGGTGGGTGGAGGGATGGGTAAAACAGGCGATTGGGATTAAGGAGGGCACTTGTGATGAAAATTGGGTTTTGTAAGGAAGTGACAAATCACTGAATTCTACTCCTGATACCAGTATTACACTGTAAGATAACTAACAGGAATTCCTTCCTTCCTTCCTTCCTTCCTTCCTTCCTTCCTTCCTTCCTTCCTTCCTTCCCTTCCTTCCCTTCCTTCCCTTCCTTCCCTTCCTTCCCTTCCTTCCTTCCTTCCTTCCTTCCTTCCTTCCTTCCTTCCTTGTTTATTGTTAAATACATTTATTTTTGAGAGTGAGGGAGAGAGAGAGAGAGTGCGAGTGGGGGAGGGACAGAGAGAGAGGGAGACAGAGGATCTGAAGCAGGCTCTGTGCTCACAGCAGAGAGGCCGATGTAGGGGTTGGAACTTAAGAACCAAAAGGTAAGGTCATGACCTGAGCTGAAGTTGGACGCTTAACCGACTAAGCCACCCAGGTGTCCCTAAATTACTGAAATTAAAAAAAAATAAAAACTTGAAATAAAAAAATAAAAATTGATTGAAAGTTTAAAAAAAAAGTTTTTAAATAGGAGATTGTCCAGTCTGCCTGGAAGTTTCCATAATATGCTGTTATTTAAGCAAATGACTTATCTCTTTGAGAGTAAACTTGCCCTAAAGTGATAAGCAGTTTTTAATTATGTGGTTCCAGAATAATAATCTGATGAGGTTAAATAAAGTAGGTAGTGGGTGATATCCGAAGTACAAACTAAAAATGAATTACCACTCGAAAGTAAGAACTGTGGATTTAATTTGTAAAGGCGCTAGCTCCATACAAGTGTGATGCATGTTCTGCAGTCTTCCCTAAGTAGAACTGATTAGAAATATATATCCATTTTTGTCTTTTTAAAAATTTTTTAATGTTTTATTTATTTCTTTTTTTTTTAAATAGTTTATTGTCAAGTTGGTTTCCATATAACACCCAGTGCTCATCCCCATAAATTCTGAGAGAGAGAGAGAGAGAGAGAGAGAGAACGAACAGGGGAGGGTCAGAGAGAGAGGGAGACACAGAATCTGAAGCAGGCCCCAGGCTCTGAGCTAGCTGTCAGCACAGAGCCCGACACGGGGCTCCAACCCAACGACCGTGAGATCATGACCTGAGCTGAAGTCGGACACTTAACCGACTGAGCCACCCAGGTGCCCCCCATTTTTATCTTTTAATTTTAGTAATGAATTGAATTGTTGTTACTGAATACATTCACTAAGTATATTAGGTAAGTGTCCCCAAAGCTACTGTTGTGATATTCTCTGATGACAAAAGCAAAAGGATAATTTCAGTAAAGAACTCTATTTTTTACGATATGATGGTGTATGTTAATATACGAAATATTCTGAGATGTTCTGTGGTACAGACATGTGTATCCTTAATTTCCAAAATATATTTACTCACTGGGCTGTTATCATGTATAATCTACTTGATTGATAAAGAAATTTTGATCTCTCATCATATTAGAACAGTACTTATAGTTGGGAGAATTTTTCTAGAAAGGCTACCTATAAATTATAATAAAATCTCAGTTTTCTATGATGTTCAAAACCCTTTTTGTCCAGTTTTAATGATTTTAATGGTTATGATCTAAGAATACAGAAATTTAGCTTCTCAACACTCTGTCTAAAAGCTGATCATAAATATGAATATTTGCCTTGAGTTCTCGATTGCCAGACTTTGCTCTCACACATTACATGGTCCTTCACATACCCTGGTGACAAATAAAGGTTAAGTTTTGGGTTGTGTTTTTGAAAGTCACTGTTGTTCCTGTAGTTTATGAGTCCTGACAACAGTGGAGCTTATTTGGGAAAGTGCAGGATTTATCAGCAGAAGACCTGTGTTTTAGTGATCACTTTAAATTATCTTGGGTTTGTTTTGTAATGCCAAGTTACCTAGAGGCAGCTTTGAGGGGGGCAGTGTTTCAGGAAAAAAAATTATACCAATTAGAAATAGAAAATTATTTCTGAGTTATAGAAGAGTCTTGTAAAGGAGGTGCCCTGCATGTTCCAAACCCAGTCATTGCTAGCATCGTCCTCATAATCTGGAATGAGATCCCATTTTATTGTTTTCTACCCCTCCAAAACCCCCTCATAGCCATATAAAATTTAAGTTATGCCAATTTCTTAAAATTTTACTGGCTTCCATGGTAAATATGAGAATTCCCCCTTCTCTTTTATCACATAGCATGAGGGTTTTTTTTTTTTTAACCGATTACATGTCTTTCTGCTTTGTAATTTACTTGTAGCTCTATGTTCTGTCTTCCTAGAATGTAAAATCCTTATGAATCGGGACAGTAGTTTTGTTCTCACTATGTGAATTGACTAGATGTAGAACTTATTCTTGAATTGAATTCATAAACTAAGTGCTATCAATCTGCAAATGAGATGAAATATCTATCTGGTCTGAGAGATGTCCATATGGATGACACATTTATTTTTGAACCATAATTTAAGAGGAAGTCTAGTTATTTAAAGGACATTGAGTTTGCTACTTCCTAAGTATGTTACCTTGGACAAGTCAACATTTCTATCCAAAATTTGTAATGAGAATGACACATACTTGTATCTTAGTTTGATTAGGTGATTAAATGAATTTATGTGAACTGTTGGTACATAAGCTCACACAGATATCTGCTTTGGTGATGATGATAATTTCCTCCAGTGATCTTCTCTTACCCCTCTAGTTGAAAAGGCTAAAGGAGTATGTGTGTATTTCATTTTTTCCTCTGCTTTATATACCTTGAGGGCTGAAAAAATGCGAAGGTTTAAAAAATGTGGAGAGCTACTGTTGCAGATGTATAATTTGGATCCTCTGCTCTCTGAGCATTTTTTTTCCCCCTCATCAATCTCCATTCCCAATTTGCACAATGGCTATGCAAGTTCCATCACTTTGCTTTAGACTCCTCTTCCACCTCTTCTCTCCCTTCCTCATTGGATACCAAAAGAAGCTCTTCTTCATAAGTAAATGATATGTAATGGCACAATTTGTGAGTAGGTATTTATGCAAACTTGAGAGGTATTTTTACATACAATATGACCTCTGATCTTTTAACCAAAACCCAACATAGTTAGTTGTCTGCTGCAGACATGAGAGGTTTCCCAGGACTACTGCTGATGCTTCCTTACTGACTTGTCATCATCATCTTCAGTTGATAGATAGAAAATTAAGCCTCAGGAAGGTTTAGTGCTTAGATGATAAATCAGACTCCTGAAATGTACATCCTGACTTCTTTTCACACTATTTCACACTTTCTTCCCTTCTACATCCAAAATGATCTTTATGTCGTACCTTCAGCTTCTGAAAAAGTGGCACCACCTCTTTCTATCAGTATTTTCCATTGATTATTGATCTTTGCTCTCCAATTGCTCTTGCTTCCCACACAGTTTTTCTAATCACTTATCATCTTATTTAAATATATGATTTCAGGGGCACGTGGGTGGCTCAGTCGGTTAAGCGTCCAACTTCACCTCAGCTCATGATCTCACGGTTCGTGGGTTTGAGCCCTGCTTTGGGTTCTGTGCTGACAGCTCAGAGCCTAGAGCCTGCTTCAGATTCTGTGTCTCCCTCTCTCTCTGCCCCTCTCCCACTCTTGCTCTGTCTCTCTCTGTCTCAAAAATAAATAAAACAAATAAAAAAATTTAAAAAAGATTTAAATATATGATTTCACTCATATGTGGAATTTAAGAAATGCAACACATGAACATAGGGGAAGGGAAGGAAATGAAAGATAAAAACAGAAAGGGAATCAAACCATAAGAGAGTCTTAAATACATAGAGTAAACTGAGGGCTGCTGGAGGAGTGGTGGGTAGAGGGATGGGTTAAATAGGTGATGGGCATTAAGGAGGGCACTTGTTGGGATGAGTTCCGGGTGTCATATGTAAGTGATGAATCACTGGGTTCTGTACCTGAAACCATTATTATACCATATGTTAACTAACTTGGATTTAAATAAAATAATTATAATAGTCATAATTAAAAAAAACAACTCTCTCATCCCTTGGCATCTTTCATATAGCTTTAATATTGTTCGAGTCTCATTGACCACATTACATTATGTGGAGAGACAAAATTCCTCAAAAATAATCTAAACTATTTTAGATGGGGGTTTCCTGGTCTTTACTCAGGCTTTAGCCTTTGACAACCTAATTTCTGCTCTGACCACTGAGTGTTCTAGCTATAATGCTCACTGAACAGCTAATGTACACTTGCTAGTTCTTTTCTCATTTGACATGTCTCAAAATTGGCACTGTTGACTTCTCCCTCTTTCATAAAACTCTCCCATCACTTGATGGAAGTGGTCCCCTTTTTCTTTCTTGATTGTTCCTCTTCTTCTCTTGTCATCTTCCTTCTCTTCCTGTGCTGCTTCCCTTCTTCTCCACACCCCTTAAGTTCCTATTTTCCATGGTTCTCTCCTGGCCCTCCCTCTCTATTTCCCTCTAAGTTGCAGTCCACTAAAATAAATATAGACCGTACAGCGGCACACTGCTTTTTTGAAAAAAAAAATGTGGCTACGTATAATGATTAATAAAATCTGAATTCACTTCACAATACTATTGAATTTATAACAGGATTCTCTCATTATGGGTTTCCTTAATTATCTTAATACTAAGGTTAACTATTAGTAAACTTATTATTACCTGTGATTCTGGTCACTTTTAAAATTTTAACCTTTCTCTTCATATTGAAGACCTGGAGCTTTTCATTTAGGACATGAGGTTATTTAATACCTAATTCCTACCTGCTTTGCATTTATATGTCTTCCATTGTGCATTCATTCTCTATCTATTATTTAATTCTCCCAACCTCTTCATGCCGGTTATTGCCTTGTCTGAGTAACTTGTTTTCCATCAGTTGGGAATGCTTTTGGTTTTAAAATGTCTATCTCCTTGCTTATCCAATATACTATTTAGAACATTTAGGGAGAAATAGCAAAACTGGATTAACTAAAGCAAACACAAAAATGAGGGAAAGAAATCTTTGATAGGGATATAGGAATGTTTTGTGGAAGCTAAGTGCAAAAATAAAATTTGTCACAGGAAGGGACTAGATCCTGTGTTTTGGTTACTTGCAACAAGTATTTATCATTATCTCTTGGGGTTTCTCATGGGATTGTAGGAAGTTGTTGGCCAGCATTGCAGTGACCTGTAAGCCCATTTAGACTGGACATCCAAGATGATTGACCCATGTCTAGCAGTTGATGCTCATTGTCAGCTAGAATCTCACTTGGGATCCTTCACTGAAATATTTACCCATGGCTTCTTTATATGGCTTAGGCTCCTCACAGCATGCCGGATGGGTTCCAAGATGGAACATCCCAAGAATATATGTTCCACTGATGCCTGGGTGGCTCAGTTGAATAGGTGTCTGACTCTTGCTATCAGCTCTTGTCATCATCTCATGCTTCATGGGATCAAGCCCCAGTGTCGGGTTTTGGGTTCTGCATTGACAGTATGGAGCCTGCTTGGGATTCATTCTCTCTCTCTCTCTCTCTCTCTCTTTTTCTCTCTTTCTGCCACTCTCCCACTTGTGCACTGTCTCTCTCTCTCTCCCTCTGTCTCTCTCTCTCAAGAAGAAATAAATAAATAAACATTTAAAATAAGAGTTTATATTCCAAAAAGGCAGAAGTGGAAGCTGTTCTCCCTCTTAGGAACTGATAGAACACTATTTCTGCCCTTTTCTCTTGGTCAAAGTATTCAAAGGGCCAACCCAGATTTAAAGAGATAAAGAAACTCTGCCTCTAAATAGAGGAATGGTATGAGGAACATGTAGCATGGAAAGTGATGTTACATCCATCTTTGGAAAATGTCATTTATTTCAGCCTATGATCGAAAGCCATCAATATTTTTTTTCTGCTCCTTTTTGCATCTACTTCTTTCTTCTCTTTCTAGTCATCAACCTTTGCTATTCCTCAACAGACACTACAAACTGGGGAGTTCATAAACACAGACTCCTTAGTATATGTGACAATTCTCAGCACCCACAGAGCTTTACCAGTCCTTGTCTTGTCAATTCTGAGGAAGAATCTGATAGGCCTAACTGATCACAAGCATTGTCCATGTTTTAATCATCTGTGACTTGGGGGTAACATCCTATGACATCTCTTAGCTTCCTTGTTAAGGGTTACTCTATCCTACATACTCCCATTAAATTTTGTAGGTTCTCTAGCATTTATACCTCTGTGAATAATGTTACTATGTACTTATATGTATCCCTGACCCCAAATTCTATGGTTTCTGGAGAATAGCACATACTGCTTTGTCTTATATAAGGGAGCAATTCAACCAATGAAGCTATTTCATATATATTATAAAGTAAAAAGAAAAGTATGTATTTGCATGAATCTTATGTTGTCTTTATAATTGTTAGGATCAGTATGCCAAAGAATGATATTAAGGTATATCTGTACATTTATAGCCTTGTATCCTAAGTAACTCCTTCACCACATAACCCATTTTATTGGGATGATTCTCATTACTCACTGCTAGGTTGTAGTTCTCTGTGGTAACTAACTTGTAATCAAACTGTTGTTATTTTCTAGTAATATATACTGGAATTGACTCCAATTCGTATAATTAGGTTAAACTAATATGCATTATGCAAATTGTTTTGCATGATAACTTTATGGACACTGTGGTATAAGTTAATCAGTTTCTTTTCTAACTTACTTGTGATAATCTGACAGCAACCAAAATTTAAATTAGAATAATTTGATCACTTGCTGATATTTGCTGGATCTGGCAGAGAGAATTTATTGTTTGAGTCTCTGCACACTACGGGTTTGGACCCACTCCTGTAGCATGCTCAGAAGTGTACAAGTCATATACAGAGATACGAGTGAATGTAACTCAGTCAAAAATATCCACTCAATATAGAAAATACAGCAATTTTTATACTTACTCAAATTTCAAAAGTCAGTCTCATTAGGAAGCTTTTAAGTATCTATCAGACAAAAAGCAAGGCCCATTAAAGGATTTAACTTCACTTTCCTAAATCCATAATTACTCTGAAATTTAACTGAAATTTTGCACAGAATGACTGAATAAAGATCACTATTAAGGAATATTGTCCACATGCAAGTATCTCATTATATCTTATCCCTGTCACATCTCATATACGTGTGTGTGTGTGTGTGTGTGTGTGTGTGTGTGCGTGCATGCATAATGTCTTGTCTTTGGTCAGATTTATAAATCCCAAGATAAATGAGTATCCGTCTTAAATATTAGATGTAAACAGTTGTTTCCTACTGAAAATACCTTAAATAGCTATTCTTTATTGCTGACTTCAAAGGATAATTTCTTTTCCTAATAACCCAAATAGGAGAGAAATAAATCATTTCATTTCATATTTGATAACTTTTGGCAATTAAAAATAACTATTGATATTTTATGGGAGGCTACATTGTAAGAGCGGTTTAAGAGAGTTTCAGAATTTCATCTTCTTTGAAAGTGTGATATTCTTTGCAATAACCTGCAAAGCATGCTGACTAATAATGTTGTCCTCCCAACAGAAAATCCAATCAGATTTAACAAGTCATGAGATCAGTTTAGAGGAGATGAAGAAACATTACCAGGGAAAGGAGACTGCCCAAAGGATGCTATCCCAAATTGATGTGGCCCAGGTACGTGTTACTGCGTAAACTAAGGAACTGGTTTTAATTGGGTATTAAAACATACTCTGTATTAGACACTTTGATTATTAGCAAAATTAAGATTGAGGGTATTATTTGAAAACTACATTATGATATATAACTAATACAGATTTGGGGGGTTGTCCATTTTAAGGATAAAATTAATAAATTATATTTTATTTAATACCATGTTAAGAACAACTACTGAATTCTCCCAAATGCATGTATTCTTTGTGCTGGAAAGGTAGAAAAGAATTGCTTTAGGTTTTGTTTTTTTTTGTTTTTTTTTTTTTTTACTCTTTTTTATCTTTAGGAGTAAAGAAAAATCTCTTAACCAAAATAAGAATGCCTATTGTTTGGAATGTGAAATTATAGCGGTGCTTTCTTAAATTGTCTTTACAGAAAAAATTGCAAGATGTTTCCTTGAAGTTTCGATTATTCCAGAAGCCAGCCAATTTTGAGCAGCGTCTCCAGGAAAGTAAGATGATTTTAGATGAAGTGAAGATGCATTTGCCTGCATTGGAAACAAAGAGCGTGGAACAGGAAGTAGTACAGTCACAGTTAAATCATTGTGTGGTATGTATTTCTGGTGACAAATGTGCAGCTCCTCCTGAACTTTCCTTCTTAAGAAGTATGTGAGGATCCTCTTTTATAGCAGAAGGTTGTTTTCAGATAACTACAATAATTATATGATGTAATTTTAAGATTAAGAACAAACATTAGCACATGCATGTTGAGAGACAAGAACATTTACTGAAATAGTAGCATTTTAATACATCCTCTGTAGGTGTCTTTTTTGAATCCAGAATTCCCTAAGGACTGTGTAGAATATAAGAGGAAATCCCCTTTATTTAATTTTTTTAAGTTTATTTATTTATTTTGAGAGATAGAGAGTGAGCAGGGGAGAAGTAGAGACAGAAGGAGAGAGAGAGAATTTTAAGCAGGCTCCACACTGGCAGCATGGAGCCTGATTTGCGGCTTGAACCAAGGAACCATGAGATCATGACCATGAAACCAAGAGTCGGTTGCTTAACTGACTGAGCTACCCAGGTGCCCCTATTTAATTTTTATAGTACTTTGAACATATATTTTAAATGCACATTCTAAAAAGAAATATATTGGTTTGGAAACAGCAACAATAGCAACAGCTACCAATTAACTAAGTGATCTATACAAGTCATCTCTAATTCTCAAGGCCACAGATTAAATGAGAAAATTTAAAGACAAAACAGCTGGTGACGAGCAAAAGGAAGATTCCAATCCCGGCACTCTTGCTCCAAATCCCGGTATCTTCCCATTAAGCATCAGTGCTGGATATATACCAAAATCCCACCACACCTCAAAGACAGAATAAAGAGGCATGGAAGGCATATGATTAGCCTGTAGTGTAAATTTTCAGAGGATCTGGGGATTTTGAGCTGTGTCCCTTGTTGCAGCTATTAGAAATTTGCCAAGACTGATAACTTCTCTGAGGACTTAAGGCTGCATTGCAAAGACATTCTATATCAGAGTAATGTAACTGTTATTATAACTCGATGTGTACCTCAGCCAACAGGGTACAAATTCACATAAAATAAGAGCACTGAATATTATTAACATTGAAGATAAAAAGGGTTATCTCATTAGTACTTTGTGTTTTCAGTATTGTTTCTGCAATTTACTCTCTAACATAAATTTAAAAGAAACATTCTAGATGCATTTCGGTAATATTATTTTGAGTGGGAAGGTATCTTTTAACAAAAATTTTATAATCTGTATATTTCTTTGTGAAAAATCATGAAATATTATGCAGTGACATTTCTTCATAATACAGGCAGCATTTTAGTGGCATCATTATTATAAATGTTCCTACCCCCAAAAAGAAAATTTGAATATAATAATATGTAATTATTAGCTGGTGTTAGATGAGCGACATTAGGGATTTCTAGGATGATATCGCCTCTTAAATTTTGCCAAAATTATTGAAAGCAGAATGACTCAAGTATACTATTATTATGATTAAATATATTGCCCAAAGGGAGAGCTGTTCCCTTCCATGAATAGGCGTCTCATAGGACTTTGTAAAACTTGCCTGCTGGTAACTATGAGGTGAACACTGTGCTCCCTGCACCCACGTGACTGCCATGACACTGCACCCCGAAACAGCTTCGAGTACTTGCTCAATTTGTTTCTAGTTCTGCTTTAAGGTCAGGAGCAATTCAAATAGGCCTTCCATAAGGATTTTTTTTACAACATTTATATTTTTAAAAATTACTTATGATGTCTTATTGCATATACTATAATCATGGTCTTTGCATTCAAGAAATTTCTGTTGAGTTAACAAAAAGTCTTCCCACCATGAACACAAATAAATATAAGGGGTATTTCCCTCTCTTAGTGATAAATATTTTCTCTGCGTACTGAATGATATGATTCTAATGGCTAGCAGTACTTTAAACTTTCAACATAAATGTAAATCACTGTAATTTTTTTATGTTTAAAGAGTAAATCATTCGCAAATATCTCTGATTCCAAAATTCACAGGATTGATTCCATCTGTACAGTTAATTATTGAATATTTCTACATACCAAGATAAATTTATCATTTTTTAGGTGAAAATAAAATGAAATACAAAAAAGTCATCTGGAAAGCTCAGACCCTAAAATTATTAGTAAAGGAATATTAACAATAAACAACCATCCAAGAAGGGATTAAGATGGAAATAGATTATGTATGTAGCTTTCATTAATATTTGCTTAACCTTTACAAAATGTGTTGTTTTAGGCATTGGTTTTAAAGTGAAAAGAGAAAATAAACCAAGTTTTAATTCAGAAGTAAAAGCAACTACCTACTGTATTTCTTAGTATCAATAAAACATGTAGTCATTCACACTTACCACTGAACACGTTAAAGCAACAATGTATCATGTAAACTATTATATATGCATGTCTACACATATACCTATGTGTATGCATGCATGCATTCATACATACCCATATCTTTCCATGAATATAGGTGCAATGTGAAGTTATGACACCTGTTTTCATGAGTCTGAAAGCAGTATACCTTCATGAAATAATACATGTGTTCTTTAGAGTTGTGATATACATGTGAGGTTTTAAATAATATTTTTATATCTGTATTTAATTGGTCCACTCCATTAAGAAAATACATTTACATCAGATAATTAGCATATTTAAAATTGCTGCCTTATGGGGCGCCTGGGTGGCTTAGTCGGTTAAGCGTCCGACTTTCGCTTAGGTCATGATCTTGCGGTTCGTGGGTTCGAGCCCCACGTCGGGCTCTGTGCTGACTGCCAGCTCTGAGCCTGGAGCCTGTTTCAGTCTGTGACTCCCTCTCTCTCTGACCCTCCCCTGCTCACGCTGTCTCTCTCTCTCTCTCTCCTAGAAATAAATAAAACATTAAAAAATAATAAAATAAAATTGCTGCCTTACTCATACATGATTTAATTAATAGATGTGGACATCCTGATCTGGATATTTAGGTGCTTCATGCCCACTGAAATGTGTGAGAACAGCAGTGAATGTGTCTTGACCACTGCTCATTCTCTAGTGATTCTGATACTGTCTGGTGCAGTGGGCTCTCCATAAATACCTGGTGAAACAGTAAATGAATTTTTCCAAATTCCCAGCTAACATTTTATAACTAGAAGATTTAAAATAGAAACTATCTTTTAGAAATAATTTTGATCAACTTAGATTGTAAAAATAAGTATATGCATGAGAATATACTTATTACTTACTTTAGTAAAAATAACTATAGACTCTGCATGTCTGTATGTGTAAATATAATTGCAAATGGAAACGTTCCATCAACAAAAAATGCAAATGCGACCTATTGATCACAGCTGCAAAATTCTACTACATTAAAGGTATATAGCATGCATGGAACAAAAACAAAGGTGATCTCTATCTCCATTTCTTTTTTATTAATGATGGTAGTATCATTTGGACACTATTGCTTATTATGTTTTGTTTTCTGTTTTAACTTAGAACTTGTATAAAAGTCTGAGTGAAGTGAAGTCTGAAGTGGAAATGGTGATAAAAACTGGACGTCAGATTGTACAGAAGAGGCAGACAGAAAACCCTAAAGAACTTGATGAAAGAGTTACGGCGTTGAAATTGCATTATAATGAGCTGGGAGCAAAGGTGTGTGCACACTGGAACCACAAACACTGGCTATTTACCACTTTCTTAAGTGCAAAGCGAGAAGGAGTCATGATTCACAATTAATGTCTTCATCATTTTCTCTCAGTAGATAGATCCATGCATATATTTATGCATAGACAAAGGTAGATATAGATATATTCCGACATGTAGTTCTTGTTAAGAAACAATAATTAATCCATAAGGATCTTCTTTCCAGGCTGCATTAAAAAATATGTACAGCTCAAGGAGATTTTTATTGGCCCATCATATGGTTTTAAAAGGGTTTCTTTGTTCTAAACTTGCCTTCTTTTCATTGAATAAATTTACTTGTGATGACTTAAAGGCTGGAGCCTTTTATAAACTAATGTGCTTATGTATATTTAGATACAATGGAGTTGACACATTCCCCAGAGACCACATTAGGTGTAATAGAGTTGTCACATGCCATAGAAATTATTTCCCTTTGTGGCAAGTCTTGCATAATCTACCACATTTGGCTGATGAGGTAGTGTGGATATCCAGTTAAGTCCTATCCCTCTATGATTATTTTTGTATTTTTGTCCTGATAGTGTTCAATGACCAATTCCATGTCACTGTTAATTAAAGATGTTTATATCTCTCTGTCCCCTTTCCCAAACTGTGGAATGACTAGGCTGGTTACCTCACTTCCCTCAAATTCAACCTCAAATACTCCTGCTCACAGCGTCAGGGCCCCTATCAGCCTCACTTACATTTATCCTGGAAACGACTGCGGAGGCATTCTACTGCAGGTGGCACTCTTTTAAATGTATCCCTTTTCCACACACGTACACACAAAAGTGTAAAACTCAATTTTCCTTAAGATGGCAGTGTCTCCTGTTTTATTAAAACCTATTTAGGTGGATATAAACAAAATAGAATAAATAAAAATCAATAATGCATTAGCTCTGGGAAGATAGAATTTCTTTGAAATATCGAATCTTGAATTCCTTTTCTACCACTTGTGCATAGGAAAAAATAACTGTGCACAGAAACACGCTATAAGGTATATTTTTTTCTCCCACACACAAATAAAATCCTCGCAGTCAAAAGGGCAGATGTTTTTACTTCCCTGAAGGGGGAAATCTGTAAAAAGAAAAAATTGAATTTGCAGCCTCAGCACCTAAACATTTTTTTCTTTTAATGTGTATACACCTCTGCTAAAGAAACTAAAACATCTTGTTGAGTGTTTGAAATTCATATCAAAATTTCATTGTGTTTGTTTTGATTGTAGCATTTTAAATTCTTTAAAGATATCCTTACTTTGGCATTTTTCATGCTTGTGGCTGGATTATTATATATATGTGTTGATATGTGCATATCTATGTGTATTTGTGTATAATGGATAGGTGGATTGATTAATAGATCAAGAGATTCTGGGCTTTTTGTTCAACCAACCAACCCTAAACACTTACAAATTATAGGCACATCTGGAGAGGTGGTGGAATAGTACAAATTTGTTCATTCTCTGTGTGAGAATGTAGAAGAATTTGATTGTGTGTGTGGGGGGGGGGGGCAGGTTAGCTCTAAACACTGAAAACTGGGATACAAAATGAGGTCATGATTTTCTCTGTTAATAAGGGTAAAATTTTTGTTTTGGAATTAAATTTTTTACCCCCATTGGATGGCAAAATATGTTTAAAGAGTAAGTGACTTACTTTGTGTGTTGCTTTTCTGCAAAAGTAAGGCACTTTAGAGATACAGTGGCAATAAAACTGACCATTTTAAAAGCATTATAGAAATAATTTTGCTGCATGAGAGAAGCCATATTCTTTCTTTCTCTGTGTTGATTGCTTACCAGCAAGAGCAAACCTCATTTGTCCACAGAGGATTGTAAAACTTTGCCCATCCATTTGGCAGGTAATTGAAGATTTTCTAAAAGCAGTGTGTTATATCTTCAATTTGAATTACATCATTCAATATATTTAAGAAATTTGACCATAAATTATTTTTATTTGTATTGAAGAAAATGATTATAGATTTTTTTTTTTCCTACCGGGTATGGGGCAGTGGTCTTTTGAAGAGGGGATCTCATCTTCCCCAGACTGTGTTTATTCACCATTAATAGTGAGAATATCTGGTTTTTCTAAAATGTTACTTTTAAAAAATAAGAAAAAGGATCTTTTTAACTGACAAAAATATTGAAGTTCCCATTCCATGAGTGTAACTAAACCTAAAATGAAAAAGTAAACCAGGGTACATTTTATTATCATTCTTTTCAGGTGACCGAAAGAAAGCAACAGTTGGAAAAATGCTTGAAATTGTCCCGTAAGATGCGAAAGGAAATGAACGCCCTGACAGAATGGCTGGCGGCTACAGATACGGAATTGACGAAGAGATCAGCAGTTGAAGGAATGCCTAGTAATTTGGATTCCGAAGTTGCCTGGGGAAAGGTAAAGTCTCTGTCACTGAAGGTTATTTTTAACACACAAAGAAACACACAGCAATGTGAATTTGCGAGACACTGTTAATGCGCAGCAATAGTTGAATTACAAATATTATCTTGCTTCACTTTTCCTTTCCTCAGTATTTCATCCACAGTTTCACTCTATATTTCTGAAACATGATAAAACCGGTGGGCCGCTTTAGCGAGAATCTCCCAGAGGTGGTTTAGAATTAGGTAGGTTTTGAATAAGTCCTTAAAAATACATGCATCGTTTGTCAGAAAGTGAATCTGAAGACGAGATTTTGCATTCCCTGGCTTGCCCGAGACTGCTTAGAGAGTCTCTACAACCACGATGAGAGCAGGCAAGCGCAGGCTGCAGACACCGGGGCTGGGCAAGACTTGCTGGATCAGCAGATGGCTGACGTCACAATTAAAAACAGTCTTCAGGGGTCTGTATATCTGCCACCGTTTCCATCACCCAAAGGCACAGGGTTTCCTTTAATCCTCAGCTGGTACATACTTGCCTTTTCTCTTGACAGCCAGTCAGACATTAATGCTCCCTAAAATTTAAGGTCAAGGTACTCATAGCTTCATTTATTATTTTTTCAGTTGATTCATTACTAGATTACTAGAAAAGGTGTTGATAGAAAGGAAGCAGTCAATATTAATAATGTGTTTTCATCTGAAACTTTGCTAGGCATTTAGGAAAAAAATCACAACACACTCTACCCCGTTGATTTTTTTTTTAATTAACAAACACTTGATGTATCAGTGAGATGTTTCAGAAATCTATGCTTTATTTTTAACTCAACAGGCTAGTTAGATTATCCAAAGTTGAGAAATTTTAATTGCATTAAGGAAAAACGTAGTCATACAGTGAGACCAAAACTGAAAACTGATTTTCTTTTATGTAAGTTCAGAGGACAAGAATATGTAAAATGTTGTTCCATACATAGTTTTCAGGTAAAGAGTAGAGAGTGATTTCTTTCTCTTCCCACTCAGAATAGATTTATTGGTAGAGATACTGAATTGCATTTATTAGTTCAGGATCATATATGTTGTGAGATGATGATAGTAGCAGGTTCACAGAGTACAGGCTAAAAATCACACTGGTCTTATGTTTTCCCCTTATTCCCCACACAAGCATTATATTTTTGTGTGATAATTTAGTTTGAGCCACTGGCAATCATATACTTACATGAAGGCTGGGCGGCTCTAAGAAATAAGTGAAAAATGATATGTCTTCAAGAACATAGAGGTTTATCTCTATCTCATGTAAGGTAGATAGTTCTGGATAGGGGAAGCAGTTTTCTTTTAGGAAATTCTCCTAAGACATAGGTCATTTCCATTTCACTGTTCTGCAGTCCTCTGGGTATTTGTATTCTCATGATAAAACTTGCTCACCACCACACTTCCCTCCCAGCCCATAAAAGGAAGGGTAAAAAGGAAGTGGATCATATTTAGCTTCCAGGGAGGATGGCAAAAGATGGTTCCTAACTGGGTGGCCAATGTGTCCTGCTTAAATGATGAGTAGATTTCATCTGTGAAAGAGAGAATACGTTCTGGTGGACACATACCATCTTTGGCCCCAGCAGTACCACCCCTAAATTTTTTATCTTAAGATAAAGGCGGAGGAAGACCTGCATCATTTTTTCCCTTTATAAAAACCCATGTCCTGTTGATGACAGTTTCCACCATAAGCACTTATACACAAACAAAAAGGCCCAGAAAATGTGTATTATCTATTAGAATATGAAATACAGTAAACCACGCAAGAGGCAAGTGGTGGCGTGTGTGGAGAACTCATGAAAATAACCCAGCCTTTATTCTCACTCACGCTCCCCTTAAAACTATGGACAGTATCTTCAAGTGTTCAGATCCATTGTAATGGGTATATTAGTTTGCTACATCTCTTGTAACAAAGTATCACAGATGGGGGCTTAAACAGCAGAAATTCCTACAGGCTTGAAGTTTGAGGTCAAGGTGTTGGCAGGGTTTTGGTTTTGGTTTTGGTTTTGGTTCATTCTGAGGCCTCTCTCCTTGGCTCATAAATAGCTATTTTCTCACATCTTCTTATGATCTTCCCTTTGTACGTGCCTGGGTCCAAATTTCTCTTCTTATAAGGACACTAGCCATATTTGATTAGGACCCTCCCTAATGACATTATTTTACTTAATTGCCTCTTTAAACTTTCTCTTTCCCTATTTTGTCACATTCTAAAGTCCTGGGGTTAGGACTTCATTATAGGAATGTCCAGAGGACACATTTCAGCTCCAAACAGTGGGGTAGCCTTATAAATATAATTTGGAAAGCTACTATAATGGTACACAAAGGAATAGAATTAGAGATGAAAGGGATTTAAAAAATTCTGACTACAGTTTACAAGTGACTGAGGTGAAACTATAAAAGTATGCCCCACAAGAACTCTAAATTCCATGTTCCCTGTAAGGTCACTGAATAAGGCACATCAGGAGATGTTTGCATGAGAGCTTTGCCATACAGTCATTAAAAAACATACTATTATATAATTAGCATGGCAAAAGTTTCTAGGTTATCCTTGTCATATTAGAAGGTTTGAGGGGTCTAGATATGGGTCACGTTATTAGGTCCATCTGGAAATTACTTTCCATGAAACCAAGGAGCAATAATAATTTGCGATCCAATAGGAAAAAAAGTATGGAAAACTGGCATTTCTTTTCTTTTGTAGACATTTATCACTCTCTCTGGATATGCTAATGCTAATGATTTGCTCTAAGACCCCTTAGTGGTCAAGTCAAAGTATACACATTTGCATCCAAATTACATACTTTGTTTAATAAATTCATCTGAAAGGTGCCTAAAGCTTTTTCAAAAATCACAACCATATAATAAAAGCATGTGACCTCCATATCTAAAGCAGTCACACTTATGATAATTTTTTAAAATGAAAGCAATCAATCTCATACAGGAAACCCCATGACTCCCTAGTACATTCTTATTTCCCATGCTTTCCTGGGAGATGGAGAACTTAACTCCAACTGTTAGTCTTGTCTGCAATTTCAAAGGATAAATGTCAGATTTTTTTTTTGAAAATAAATTGAGTATTCATTTGAATGCAATACATTGAATGTATTTGCCAATCATTCCAAGTATTTCTGACTTGAAGAAAATTTGAATATGTAGAGTCAATTTATTTTTAAACTGTTTCATTTATTTCTACTGAATTTCTTTCAGTTTTTGTTGATCTAAGAACATTATATTTATTTATATATAAAAATATTTGAATGCCTTCACAAAAATATTCTTATTTAGTTACTTGAAGCATTTATTTGACCTTTGGTATTCAAAGAAAGCGTATTTCAAAGGTATTGACTACAGTTACCTCTACTCTATTTTAATTATGGTTATCTATTATATCTATATCTATCTATATATATCTATTATATATCTAATTCCAGAAAAAAATTTAGAGTGTCTTAAAGAGATACATATGATATATTTGGTCAAGCACAAACAAATTAGAAAACTAAAGAAAGGGAAATTACTGTAGGAAAATGATGGAAGCTTTGCACAGAAATATGCCCACAGTATCCCACGGATAGTGTAATAGGCAGAGGAGAATAAAGCCTCAAAATTTGGCACCAAGCTTCCCACTGGGCAAAATAAAATGTAAATATACTTTTTTTTTATTGTGCTAAGAACACTTAACATGAGATCTAGCCACTTAACATATTTTAAGTGTACAATACTATACTGTATTAGCTGTAGGCAAAATGTTTTACAGAACATCTCTAGAGTTTGTTTATTCATTCATCTTGTATAACTGAAATGAAAGTAAACATATTTATGAGATTCAAAAGTGTTCAAATTATCAAAACTATCATTAAACCATTTTTACTCTACTAGTGAGAGCTTTTTTCTAAAATTTAAATATGGAAGAAAAATTAGAGGGAGTCATGAATGAGATGGCACCTTTTTTAATATTTTTATAATAACCATAAAAAGGTCTGTGTAGCCATTTTTGTATCAGCATGCTTCAATGCAGAAACAGTGCCATGAACCTGATTCTGGACTTTCTGTGTCTTCTTCCTGAATAAGTTTCAGGAGTTAGGCACTGCAGGATCCTGTTGATGGGCCAACAATATTGTAAAAGTGAACATTCCAAAATACAATCTTTCATCTAGGTTTCACTCCTCATAATCCTATCATCACATGTTCAAAGCCATAGATGTTAGAACACATAGCTCTTCTAAAAGATAGTGAGTGTTATATGACACATTTCCAAATCTTTAAAGGTAGCACGTACTTGGGGAAAGACTATACACCTGAGCATCTCTGAGGTATCCCAGATCAGATTTGCAGGGTCTCAAGGAGAGAAAGGAGGAGAGAACACTGAGAAGCGAGAAGCGGTTAGGATGGCATCAGGGCCGAATAGCTGGAGGCACCACTGGAAGCAAGACAAACTGTCGCTGTCAGCTCTCGCCATGTGACCACACTTCCAGATTGCAGGTAGAGGGGAAAAGATGAATACGCTGAAAATGAACTCCAGAGTTTTAAAATGTAAAAAGTAAACATTTTAAATTCAAATAACAGGAAGCAGACATTTTAGAATAATACTAGAAATGAGAGAAAAGTTTAATAATGAGAATTGGAAAGTTACACTGTTAATGCTAATTTGAACTTTCTAAAGCTCAGTAGCCCTTTCCAGGTACTTTTAAATTCCAACTGTCTGCCTCCATTAGAGTGGTGATAAAGAGAGAGAAATTAACATGAAGATTTTGAAAGGGGTGATCATCCTTAGCTGTATGGTCTGGACAACAGAAATGCCTTGAGGGAACTGTACCTGTCATGTTGGTGAATGTCTCATGATCATACCTTTTCCCCCTTCATACCTTGTGTGTGTGTTTTATTTTTTTTTATTTTTTTATTTTTTTTTATTTTTGAGAAAGAGAAGAGAGACAGAGACAGAGTGTGAGCAGAGGAGAACAGAGAAAGAAGGAGACACAGAATCCGAAGCAGGCTCCAGGCTCTGAGATGTCAGCCCAGAGCCTATTGTGGGAATCTCACGAGCCGTGAGATCATAATGTGAGCCGAAGTCGGATGCTCAATGGATGAGCCACTCAGGCGCCCTGCCCCGTTATACCTTTCAGATCTCTGTTGAGAGATTTTGCCAGGTTGAGATCAGAAACACTGATGTCTGTAGAGTAGAAACAGAAACACTGGAAAGAAATGCTAAGGCAAACTAGAAGTGACTGCCAGCAGCTGGGGAGTTTGCGTACTAGCACTACACAGGATCCCTGAGCTGTCATGACAGTTTCCCCCTTCTTGGACTGCTCCATGGACATTAACAATCTCACTTGCCAAGAGACAGGGGAAAATGGGCGTTACGTTCACTGGTGTTTCCCATTCACGTAACATAATATATGACACAGGGCAGGCTCAGTCACTATCTGTTCAATAAAATCAATGGGAATTTACGAGATGAAAATTAAAACATGACAAAGCACTTTGAGAGAAGAGAAAAATGTTGATGTGATTTCAACATTGTGGTAAGTTTTAGAACAAATGGAAACATGAACATGATCTGATCAAATGTTCCCATTTTATAGATGCAAAAATAGAAGTGCTGGCACATAGCAAATCTCCAGCTAAAGTTCCATATTGTCTCTAATTTCAGGAGCTTTTTTCCATGATAATTATTTTTTAAAATGTTTTAATATTTATTTATTTGTGAGAGACAGAGCACAAGAGGGGGAGGGGCAGAGAGAGATGGAGACACAGAATTTGAACCAGGCTCCAGGTTCTCAGCTGTCAGCACAGAGCCTAACATGGGGCTCAAACCCACAAACCTGCGCCGAAGTGGGAGGCTTAACCAACTCAGCCACCCAGGTGACCCCACGATAATTATTGTTAGAAGTCATATTTTCTTATAATTTTAAGGTAATCTAACCAAAGTGACACAAAAAGGTATTTATCATTCACACTAAGAATAACATACACAGTGGCTAAGTGCAGATTCAACAAGGCTACATGAAAATAATTAAGTGAAAATTCCGTGTGCATTTGTGTCCTATTGTAATCTGTAGTCTCTTCCCAATGGAGTGATTTTAGATTTGAAATATCATCTGTTAATGTCTTTAAATCAATTTGATTAGTTAGATATAAATAAATCAGTTCTCAATATCCCATATGGCTACAATTATTTAGCATATGAATTGAGCACAAAAATATAACTGTAGAAAGCAGATAGTTATGTGATTAAATAGAAGTTTATATCTCTGATGATATCATTATGTTTGGAAAATATAAACTTCAGCAAAATTTCATCTATATGATTTTCTGATTGAACCACTAACAGATTTCATGTATTCCTAATTTAGTTTCAGTAGTCAAAAATTCAAAGCCACTTAAATAATTCAGCTACAGTAGAGCCCTTTTAATATTCACACTGTTATGTAAAAATTAAAATGATCAAATAGAATTCCTTGGAAAAATAATTTTGGTTCCATAATACTTTAGATCTATCTGCTTTTTGGGTAGCTCATATCTACTGGTTTTTATTAGTTGACTGTTAGGTTTTACTAAAAATAGTGTTGGAATACCAAGAGTTGCCGAAAAGAATCACACATACACACAAATGTTGAATTCAATTCAGGGTGTTAAATAATGACAAATAATTGATGTCTAAATAGCCACTTATGTACCAAATGATTTTCACGTTGATTTCATTGACAGATTTTTATAATATTCAACATTCGGAAAGACAATGATAAGTTTATTTGGTTATCTTCCTGCTGTCATTTCAATCCTAGAATTTAATGACAATCATCCAACAAAATCTTGTGACAAACTGCATCACTTTGTTTTCCAGTTGCTTCTCAGCATTGGCTACACCCTGAAATCACCTGGGAAAGTTTAAATGACTATCAATGCCTGGAACCCACCCTAGAGATTATGATTTAATTGATCTGATTGTGTCCAGTGTCTAGTAATTCAGCCAAGTTTGAGAATCCCTAGATAATGCAATATAATCAGTCTTAACGAGATCTACATCAGTTCAGTCAACCATGCCCTGTACTTTTTTTTTTTTTTTTTGGTAAACAATCACCTTCCATAGTTTTAAGAGATCTGGCGTCTGGTCCTAGATTATCTGGATAATTGCCTCAACTCATCACTCCTCTTAGCTATAAAAGCATGAGAACTATTACTTATTTCTAAAGTCTGTTACACTATCATTCCCATGAAAAATTACATATCTATTTTAAAGCAAGCATAGTAATTTATCTGTGAAGTGAAATAACACTAGCAGACCATTAACTTGGTACAATGAATGCATCAAGCAGCTGTTACTTAGAAAATAGAACATCTGTTAAATGCCATCGGAGTCACTATTCACTGTCATTATAGTTATAGCTATAATTTCTGTTCTGCACGTTTTGCTTTCATGAAATTCTTCTTTAATAGACAATACATTATTAATAAAAAGTCAATACACATTGCCATAAAATCCACTATTTAATGTTTTATGTTCTTTTTGAATTTATCATTATATCTTTCCATCACATTAGCCTAATAATAAAATATGTCCTAAACCTCTACCCATGGCAGAGTAATGTAGGGACCTGAGAAGATAATTAATAACATATTTTATCACATTGAAGATATTGGATTGTATGATGCACCATTGATTTAATTATAGCTGTTGTGGCTCAAAAGAAACACCTCCACCTTAAACATAAATACAAATTCTAAGTGTCATGTCAATTTTAGAAATCTTAATATGTGACAAAATGCACATTAGAATTGTAGTGATGTCATATTTAAATTTTCTTCCCATAAATATATCTTGTACCTAAAAGTGAAAGAACTCTCTCCCCATTCCTGATGATCAGAAATGGTATAACACATATGTAGACTGACTAAATGCAGAACCCACTTGGGGAGGAAAACCTTTTAAAATACCCTTTTGGGTGTTTTAGTTAACCCTTAATCCATATTAGAGGTAACTTGCATACGGGATTAAAAAGCTAAAACAAAAAAGAATCTAGGACCATCTTAGTAAAAGGAGGAAGATAGATGGAAATGGTATTATGTCACCTTTTTTACTAAATGTGGTGCTGAATGAAGATAGACTCTATGGGACAGGAGACCCTTAGAGATGAAAAACACTAGGAGTGGGGAGTCGGAATGATAGGAAATCAGAGAACTTAGCCAAAGAAGATAAGTCAATGGGAAATTCCAGAAAAACTTGTGGAAGCATTCGACCATGTGAGATTAAGCCGAAGTGAGCTATGTTTCTCAGCCCCGGTCAGAAAATAGCTCTGGATGTGTTTCTTTGGGGACAGATCATTAATTGTACACTTTTCCCCATTTTACCTTTAAATAAAATTAACAGAAATGTTTCCTTCACGTGATGGTGTGATCATCAGAGACCAAGGGGACAAGTTTTCCCATCTTGCTAAACCATCAGTGAAGTGAGTTGATTAGCTACTGGCTGAATGCTGAACCTCCCGCCATTTTAAATTAGACAGGAATGAGTTAACTTAGAGAGAGGAGGAATGAATCAGAATGAATTTCCCATTGTTCACATGAGCACATGGGTATCTTCATTAGGAGAAATTATCCTATGCCACCTCTTTTTTATTTTAAGGAAATTGGAGTCGCATTTGAAAATTGCTATAGCTAGGAAGAAGTAGACAACAGATTTGTTTCTTTTAAATCATGGAAGTTAGTGTTTAATATTTTGACTATTCTGGAGATATTAAATGTTACAAATTAAATATATGAACAATAAAAATATGTTAGATTTTATGGCAGTTTGTATTTAAACCAAGTTCTACTCTTAGCTGATATTTTTCATGTGCCATTAAAACCCCCAAGTGCCCAGTGTATATTTCACATTAAGCTGCTATTGAAACTCCTGACATTGAACTTATGGCCATGTCATAGGTCAAAATAAAACTGAATGTGCATAATTCTGCATTGTACTCAGCCTTAAAATCAACGTTAAAAGCTGTCATGATTGAAAAAGAAATCTATAAGTTGAGTTATAATTTAGTTGAGTCACTGAATTTGAACTTGTTTATTCTGAAGGGTATACCCCTTCAGAACCCTCTCCATTTCTCACCGAACAAGGCAGCCAAGAAAAATATGTGTGCTGAGGATTGGATGTTTGTTTGTTTGTTTGTTTTTTAGAAGAAGGAAGTATTGGGTGTGTTCAACTCTTTTCTCCCCAGTTTTTCAACCCCATAAAAAACTACATCCCTTCCAGAAGTGTAAGGGTATAGAGAGAATGGCCAAAACAGTAGCTGGAGTTCAATCTAGTAGTTCAGTTCTGAATAAAACAGCAAGTATAAACATTCTTGTGGGATGGGAAACTATTAGAGATGGGAGAATGATTGGTTCCTTAACATCATAAAATGTATGTTTTTAGTTTCTTGTAAGTACCCCATATTTTCCTTTTGGTGGCTTTTCATTCTGATCATCTTTTTTTTTTTTTTTTTTTTTTTTTGTCATGTTGCACTTTGTCTGTAGTCACTGAAAACCATCCAGTCCTTTATGGTAAACTTCAGTTTCATGTATCATCTCTCTCGTAAAGCCATTCAAATTTGTCCCAGCCATGACTAGTATTTGTCAACAAATTATGTTCTTTTTAGTATGATATCAAATCATTTTATCGCATTAGCTTTTCTCTGTAGCTACACTGTGGGTTACATTATAGCAAGGTATGCAAAGACTACCTCCTTTCTAATCTCTGGCAGTGAATGGCACAGTACAGAGTGGATTTTAAGCACCAAAACCAAATTTATTAATTGAAATTGAGATCTTCAGAAAGCAAGATCAATATGTTTATTTGAAGCCTAAGATGATATTATGTTCAAATCATACTTTTAATTGTTTTAATTTAAATTAAATTGCAGTGTAGTACTGGTTTCAGGAGCAGAACCCAGTGATTCATCTATTACATACAACACCCAGTGCTCGTCCCAACAAGTGCCCCCCTTAAATGTCCACCACCCATTCAGCCCATCCCTCCACCCACCTCCCCTCCAGCAACCCTCAGTTTGTTCTCTGGATTTAAGAGTCTCTCATGCTTTGCCTCCCTGTGTGTTGTTATCTTATTTTTCCTTCCTCCCTCTCTGTTCATCTGTTGGGTATTTTAAATTCCACATATTAGTGAAATCATACATTTGTTTTTCTCTGATGTATTTTCGCTTAGTATACTTTTAACTTAAAATAAGCCTATTTTACACAAGAAATCTATTGTAAAAAATACTTTTTATAGGGAAAAATTAAAAATCCACTATTTGAGCACAATATTTTTCCTAATGAAAAAAAGCATTTATACAAATGACTTAATACTAGTTCCTTCTTGAATACCACATGTAAATGTTTGACGCTAGGTTTTTTTTTACACTAAGAGTGTAAATTTTCTTAAGAGTCACTTTTGGACGTATGCAGTTATGAATGATTATGATGATTACTGCTTTTTTGAAGCTCATGTTCATGATGTGGATAACTTTAATATCTTTGAATCGTATCTTATAATATTGAGGAAGCTAAAGTGACACTAGAAATTATCTACATTTCCTGTTTTATTCTTTTCATTAACTGAATGAAGTTTCCCTGGACATTAAACATTTTCTCTTGAAAATTAGCTGTAGAATTTTGGCAGTTGTTTAATCCATAATGGTTGTGATCTATGAACTATTGGAAACAATATTTCCTAAATTCAAAACTTGAGCTCTTCTGAGATTTGGAAGTTCACATTGCCTTTAATTGCATTGCCTGGCATAGAAAAGACAAATGTCTGTGTACTCAACAACTTTTTACATCAAAGCCAAAACATTGTGTCATCTTTAACACATTTTAAGATATAATTAACAATCCAAATACAAACTAAGATTCAGCTTCGTGAGGTGTTACCTTTGTGAATAAATCAACTCTAGTGACAAGCCAGTAGTCTGAAATGAATACAGGAAGTAGGCAATGCTCATTTGCATATCTTTCCATATCTTTGACAAACACATCTCAAATATAAATTATAATTTTTTAAAATTTTTAATAAATTGTTAGCGTTTTATTTATTTCTGAGAGAGAGAGAGAGAGACAGACAGACAGACAGAGAGAGGGGAGGGTCATAGAGAGAGGGGGAGAGAGAGAGAGAGGGAGATACAGACTCTGAAGACAGGCTCCAGGCTCTGAGCTGTCAGCACAGAGCCCGATGTGGGGCTCGAACCCACGAACCATGAGATCAAGACCTGAGCCGAAGTTGGATGCTTAACTGACTGAGCCATCCAGGTGCCCCTCAAGTATAAATTTTATAAGGACAGGGACTTTCTCTCTCATTTTATTCACAGTACCTGGAACAGTGGTCACCATGTAAGGTTGTAAATGTTGTGTACTACACAAGGTTGCAGAGGATAAGAATGAAAGGGCTGAAATCTAGCCCATGACCACTCACAAGTCAAACTTCAGAGGGGATATTTTTCCTGCAAAGGAGGCATCTCTTATAACTTCCATAAAGGTGTTAAATAGAATCATCTATGTCAGGGGCACCTGGGTGGCTTAGTCGGTTAAGCGTCCGACTTTCGCTTAGGTCATGATCTCACGGTTCGTGGGTTCGAGCCCCGCGTCGGGCTCTGTGCTGACTGCCGGCTCAGAGCCTGGAGCCTGTTTCAGAGTCTGTGACTCCCTCTCNTTCCAAGGAGGTTAAATAGGTAACAAGTTGCAGAAAACTAAAAAGACATTTTCTATTTATTCCATAATTTTGAAGATCATGAGATCAAAGGGTATGGCTATTTGTTCTAAGCATGCGTAATAATCTAAGCATGGGTGGCTTAGTCGGTTTAAGCGTCCGACTTTCGCTTAGGTCATGATCTCACGGTTCATGGGTTCAAGCCCTGCGTCGGGCTCTGTGCTGACTGCCAGCTCAGAACCTGGAGCCTGTTTCAGAGTCTGTGACTCCCTCTCTCTCTGACCCTCCCCTGCTCATGCTGTCTCTCTCTCTCTCTCTCCTAGAAATAAATAAAAACATTAAAAAAATTAAAAAAAAAAAAGAATCATCTATGTCATTGCTATAACAGTGATGTTTTTAGTAGGAGCTCAGTAACATTTATGATTGATACATGGAGAAATCCCTTCTGTGTTGCTAAGCTCACTCAAGTAGTACACCTGCATTACAGGGAAGCTTCTACATGGTAGCCAGTGAGTGCATTTGCCCATCATTACTTGAATTTCAGATATTTTTATATTGAAATGAAAAACGCAAATACCAAAGAATATCTTAGGATAGGAGAATCTTTGTCTTTTGTATACAAATTAATTTATACAATCTTTTTACCTCATTTATTCCCTCTACTTCTGTGATGTGAAAAGCAAAAACAAAACATCTATACATAGCGAATTTTGAGTGCAGTGGGACCGGATAGTGTGAAGGAAAGCCAGCCATAGGAACTATTTAGGCATATTATAATGATAGAAAAGATACTTTGAGAGCATCAAGGAGTTAGAAATGAGCTATAAGCTGGTTTCATAGAGGCCCTCTCTTTCGATTATGTGGAAGACCCCCCTTACTCTCTGTGCATATGTTTCATTTGCCTCTTTGCAGGTGGGATCCCTCCTCTTTCTCACTATTGCTGCTCCCCAGCGATTTTGTCCTACTATGACTTAGGTTTCCTGTGGTAAAGACATGAGTTTCATTTCTAAATGACTTCTAAGCTGGTGTGTTATCACAGTCTCTGTATCTTTTAGTTAAACTTCTTGAGAAGATCTGTTCTGCCTTACCCCCTAGTGAATGTCCAGCCACTGTATGTGGGCAAGAAAGGGCCCGGGGCAGAGGTGGGGAGGTGCAAGATGTTCATGGGGTCAGCCATGTTGGACCCCAAGAAAAGGGCCAGAGGTGCAGCCGACAGTCAACATTTGTACTAGAATCAGTTTTTCTAGCAACTTTCTACATTATTTCTAATTTTAAATGTGCCTGTTTTAATATTTTGTAAATCAAGACTTAGAAAGTGGTGGTATTCTCTTTGGGGATTTTACTATTACTTCTTCATCTTCGTGGTCCTCTAAGAAATTAAGGTTTTTTTTTTCCCCATTATAAATGTGAGCAACAGACCTCAGTAATATCAACAGTTCCTGTGACTTTGCCACCAGTAGAGAGAGCAGATGATTTTATATCACATTCTAGTCATTGTATGTATTTTTTTTTTTACAAATAGTTTATTGTCAAATTAGTTTCCACATAACAC
>NW_024081101.1:0-9887 GCF_003009895.1 Hyaena hyaena | reverse complement strand
TTGGTTGCCTATTAATTTTCTGGGTTGTTTCCTTGGCTGTGCAGAAGCTTTTAATCTTGATGAGGTCCCAACAGTTTATTTTTGCTCTCGATTCCCTTGCTTTTGGGGATGTGTCAAGTAAGAAGTTGCTGCGGTGGAGGTCAAGGAGGTTGTTTCCTGCTTTCTCCTTTAGGGTGTGGATAGTTTCCTGTCTCACGTTCAGGTCCTTTATCCATTTGGAGTTGATTTTTGTGCATGGTGTGAGAAAATGATCTAGTTTCATTCTTCTGCATGTTGCTGTCCAATTCTCCCAACACCATCTGTTAAAAAGGCTGTCCTTTTTCCGTTGGATATTCTTTCCTGCTTTGTCAAAGATCAGTTGGCTGTATACTTTTGGGTCCACTTCTGAGTTCTCAATTCTGTTCTCATTGTATGTATTTGAAAACGCCACTTATGGTCGCCACTACTTTGAAATTATCCTCAAGATCTGATGCTCAATCACTCTAGTTACACATGTCAGGAAAGAAAATAGGTATTACTGCCTTATGAGTTGGAAAAGGACATTGTGTATATTGTATTTCAGGATAACTCATTTTCCTTAAAATCCAATGGATTTAAATTTGGTTTTAAAAATGTTATTATGAGAAAGAGTCCTTAAGTGTAATGAGCTTCCAAATACGTTTGTGGCACCAAAATGCTGCAAATTTCTGCTAGAAATGCAAGAGTGCAGTAATCACCGACTTTGATAAAAGCAGTTGCTTCTTTGTCAGTAGGTTTCTAAGGTCTGTCTTCACTCAGTATATTTACAAATTAAGTAAATATAAATATGTTTCAATGGACAATATGTATGCTTATCTGTTAAGTGTTTATAATCATAAATAAATATAAATTAGTCATGTTTACATATACATATGTGTTTATATATACCCAATAAGGAAACTATAATATTTGTGGTATAATTTTCATCACCCATAAAGACACATTGAAGGTTTAAATCCTTGAAAAATCTTCTTATAGTAACCATATACGCAGTCATTTTAAAAGCATGAAATCTTAAGTCTACAATCTATTACTCCGAGCTAAAATGCTGTCCTTTTCACAGGCTACTCAGAAAGAGATTGAGAAACAGAAGGTTCACCTCAAGAGTATCACAGAGATAGGAGAGGCCTTGAAAGTGGTTTTGGGCAAGAAGGAGACCTTGGTGGACGATAAACTGAGTCTCCTGAATAGTAACTGGACGGCTGTCACTTCGCGAGCTGAAGAGTGGTTAAACCTTTTGCTGGTAAGAGAAGAGACCAGAGGATTTTCAAGCCCTCTCTATTATGAGAAAGAAATTACATATCCTTTGAATAATAATATTTGTGTCTACACATTCCTCAGCTCCACATAAAATAAATGGTTGCTCTTAATTCAACATCTGCAACTATATTTTAGTATTGTTCCATGTCAATGCTGTATTTTGCATGGAGACCACATCTAAGTATAATTTGAATAATACTACTTTTTTGTGTCTTTTAATATTGTGGAAAGTAGGACAAATCTTTTAAGAATATTGTCTAACCAGTAATATGGTATGTCTCTGTAACATTAAGGAATACCAGAAACACATGGAAAACTTTGACCAAAATGTGGATTACATCACAAAATGGATCATTCAGGCTGATGCACTTTTGGATGAATCTGAGAAAAAGAAACCTCAGCAAAAAGAAGACATACTTAAGGTAGCAAATAAAATATTATGAAAAGTAATTTTATAACTGCACAATAATTATGTCGATCATCAAGGACTTCTTAATAAGAGTGAAAACATTCTTCCTTCCTTCCTTCCTTCCTCCCTTCCTCCCTTTATACTTTCCTTCCCTCCATACTTACTTAATACAAATGGGAGTTAATAATATTGAAGTGTATTGTAATCTGGATATCCGTCCATGTCCACTTCTTAGCTCATTACGTGAAATTTAAACTCTGAAGAGAAGGGGTTGCCGGGATTTATTTTGGTGTCATTTTGCCAACCTCTGCCCATTTTACTATTAATAGTAGAACGTTCTTATATCTAACATAGGGATCCATTTTCCAATATCATCCACAGCCCCTTGTGAGTAAAACCTAAAATCCAATCATCTGGGCATCTTGTGTATGCAATCCAAACCTTGGTAACTAGTAACAATATTGAATTTATTTAAAACTGTATGCTTTTTATTTTTTACTATATGTAAAGTGAACATGACTGTGTTCTCTGTGTATTATAACCAATTATTACGACATCCTAAGTCCTCTTTCTCAAAGGCAACTTAATTTTTACTTTTTAAAGATGGTGCCTATAAAAGGATATGAGAAGTATAATGTGTGAATTTCTCTTATTGATGCTTTGTTATCTCTATTCAATAACATCTTAATTAAATAGGACGCCTTGAGTTTTAACAAATTTCGTTTAAATTAATGAGTCCTTATTCTGTTTTGCTGAGAGAATTGTCTTTAACTAGTGGGTTACTACTTAAAGAGCACTCAAATATTGTAGCTTCTGTCTGTATAATTCATTCATTTCTTTTTTATGAAATGCCTATTTTCTAAAGATTACAATTCATTTTTAGTGAAAGACTGTTGATATGTTTCAGGCTATCCCCAAAACAGATTCACTCTCTTGTGTGTACCTTACTTTGCTCTCTCTTGCCCTTTGATGTGTAGTTAAGGAATACCATCTTACGGTGGCGTTTCCTTCCAAGGTCTGTGGAATAATAGGAGCTGAGTTATTTCACTTGTAGCCTCTCTGACCTCTTGAGTCAGGCAGAACCTTCGTCAACCCCTCTTTGACACCGAATTCTTATCCGTTGGAAAGTCCATTTTTTTCCCCATGACACCTAGGAAGGAAAAGAAAATTGTTCTTCAGCGCTTCTCTTCCCAAGCATATATTAAGGTTATCCCACGGCTATGAAATTGAGTAAAGTGAAGATAAAATAAGACTAAATAAAAAATATTAATCAATGCAGGCATCAAAGAGTAGTCAAGAAAACATGCCTCGTCCCTCTTCAGACTCAGTAAATACTTTAAATAGGCCTAGATCACACTTAGACAAGGACATTAACCAATATTCCTGAGATCACACACAAACGCACTCTACTCCTCTGTTTGATGGAAGTTGACTTTTTTCCTCCCTCTGTGTTCCTCTGCATGTGCTCATTCTTTCTTTCTCTTTTTCGCTCTCTTGCTGTCTCTCGACTTCCATTTCATTACTAACTTCAAGCCCTGTCTCTTGCTCACGGAATATAGCGTTTAAAGGCTGAAATGAATGACATACGCCCAAAGGTGGATTCCACGCGAGACCAAGCAGCAAACCTGATGGCAAACCGCGGTGACCGCTGCAGGAAAGTAGTAGAGCCCAAAATCTCAGAGCTCAACCATCGATTTGCAGCCATTTCTCACAGAATTAAGACTGGAAAGGTAGGAAGATCTGCTCCAAGGTGGAAACTAGTGATAAATGATCTCTTGCGAAGGTTGCGCAGTACTCTGAAGGGGGCAGGCGACCCCCACGGCAAGGTTTTCAAAACGAAAATGAAGGCCAAAATGTATTTAAGGAAATTTTGCCACTGAATCTCATGGGAGATCAATCTCTCCCCACTCCCTTCTGCCAGTCTCCCTGTCTCCCTCTCTCTGTCATTTTTCTTTTCATGCCACAGCTATTCTAGAACTGCATTCTGTACTGGTTTACTTATGTACTGTCAGGGGTAACCTACAGCAAAGTAACAAATAGCATGCTGCAGGCCAACAGCAACAAACAAAAGCACAAAAGACATCCGTCTAAGGAAAGCACTGCTGACTTCTTTTGCCAAATATACTATTGCTTGTGTGTAATACGGATCGCAAATCCAAAACGGGGCCTTGTACATCTCCTGCATGATCTGGGGTGTTTGTATCTCTTTATTGGTTGTGCACATGTGTGTATGTGTGTATATTTAACTTGCTCTTGCTCATTGCCGATACTTGCTTTGACACAATCCATTAGGCTATAATGACGTGCTCAAGCCATAAAAACAAATAATTGCAGCGCTTATATAAACTAATTTTGTAATTTTATATGTCTGTTTATATTTATTCTATTTAATGAAGAACCAGGGGATATGGAACTTTTGCATGATACTCCTTTATATTTGTGTAACATTTAATGAAAACAAAAATCATATCTAATAGGTTGCTTGCAAAAATACATAAAAATATAGAAATTCAACTCTTTGGGGTGAGTGTCAAATTGCAAGGAATATCCCCAAATCTTCTAAAAGGTCATTTGACACATTTTTCAATATATATGTGATATGCTTTCAAACACAAAAATGTATGTAATATAAATATATGTATTTACATATACAGATAATTGCTATAAATAATCTTAAATGAGGAAAACGTTCTTGAAATGCTTATGAGAAAATATGATGTCATATGTCAGGTAAGTGCTGACTCCTGGAAGAATAGGAGAATACGTTTGAAAATCATTTTGATAAATATGGACACCCTTAATAGCATGATTTACAGTTGCTACATTTTCGAAGGCATTCCAATGTATTGCTGTTACATGTACTAGTACATATTTAAAAGAGTTTCCAAAATATATGGAAACGTGGTATGAATTTCTAATACTTTATATGCATGAAACATAGTTATCCTTCACAGCTCACTTTCCCAAAGCAAAAAGGTATTAGCTTACCTTTATTCATTGCTGCTTCTTTGTAATGTTTATGTTAACTAATTAGTGATACTCATTTATGTGCTGTTTTAAGGCAGCTGTCCTCACGTGGAGAATATCTGAAAGGCTCCAAAATTTTATTTTCAGAGCATATAATTGTTTTTGGAGGAATTTACTCTGCTGCTTAAGACGGTTGTTTTCACTTCTAGAGATTATCGTGAGAACATGTAATATCTAAACAACCAAAGGCTCTTTCAGTCATCTTAAAAACTGGATGCTAATCCTTCATTACTAGGTTTCATGTTCTTCCTATTATACATATCACTTAGCTCTAGAATATTTAAGATAAAACAGGGTATTATTTTCTTGATGTTTTCAGTAGTACATTGAGACAAGTTATGTCGCAAGATTGTGACTTGTAGATGCTGAAAAATGAGTAGAATTCAACCAGCATGACAGAAGCTGACAGGCTTAGCATGGCCAAGAGAAGTTTGTGAATTTTCGTTATGTATTCTGTACAAATTTGTCAGTTATTTCTATACACCATGCATAAGGAGAGACACTTGATGTGCCTCTTTTTTCCCCCTCCTTAATGAAGAATGGCATAAAAGAGGTTTAAAATCAATATTTTCTACTATAGATTAATTAACAAGAGAATCACATTGTCACTTTTCAAAGTACTCCTTTTTCTCTAAGTTAATAAAGATGACTGGATACAATAGTGATCCCATTGTGGGGCTTTGAAAGAAAATTATGCCCTATCATCATGATGAAACCAAAAACATGGAGATAAAGCCTATCTGACATTTTGCTGATTTATTCATTACACTGTGCTAGTGAGTATGGAAATATGCAAGGATGCAAAAAATACTTGCTTAAAAATACCTGTTTACAAACACAAGCTTAAATAGTTATTACAGTCATATAATGTGCTTAACAGTAGTCCGTCTTCATGAAGATGTTCAATTAATGAGGTAATTCCAGCAATCACATAGTATAATATTAAGAGTATTGGACACAGAAGACTGAATTCCAGGCCTCACTTTGTCAGCATTAGGCAGAACATGTGATTTCTCTGCAATTCCATTTGAGTGTTTGTAAGATAAAGGAGTTAAACTAGATAAGTAGTTCTTAAAAAGAAAGCATCGCACCCTCCTGGGCCCCAAGGATTATTATTTAGAGCAGAATGTATAAAATGGTAACAGGAGAGTTCCTGAATGGGTGGATTTCTTTCCTTGTATGTTTCTCCTTCCTGTGGTAAGGTTCTAGTGATGCAAGTTATGTCCATAGAACATGGTGTCAAATTTCTGGATTAAATTAGTTATAATGAGGAGTAATGAGTTGGATTAGCTCTTAAGAGTCCAGTGATCTTTTGTTGATGCAATAAGGAATTTAAAATAATGACCTGTGTGTGTGTTTGCTTATGGAGTAGGGTGATTCTGGAAGTTCTGGAATTCTCTGGGGTGACTTTTGATCTCAGAGTCAAGCTCCTAAAACCCAAGTAGGGTTTATGCAAGGTAAGATTGGGTTGGAGTATGCCTATTTTATGGTTGAGTTGCCCTGAGAAGAATAACTTGAGAGAAAATTGACAATGATAAATTTAATTAAAGTAGGTTGGCAATATATATGGGTAGAAAAGTGACTCAGTGGAAGGACTAACTTCAGGATTCTTTTCAAGGTCAACTAGAAAGGGTAGTTATGTAGAGCTGAATTTTATCCTGAAAACTCATTGACAATCCCTGGATTCATTGTTTGCTGAAGAATATGAAGTTTCTATATCCTGCAATGACTCTTCATGACAATAAATTACATATCCAGAAAGCAGTAAGCATTGGGGTCCTCGGTTTAGATGGATTGAGAATTTATTCATCAGATGCAGCTCTCTGCAGTGGTAACTTTTAACCATTAATGAGGAACAGCATGGTGCAAGGAAAAAGTTAACTTCAAGCCACAAAACTTTCTGGGAATGTGATCATATATATGACCCTTTACCTCTCAGAGCCATGTTTTTATCTAGAAAAGTAGTAAGTTGATATCTGTCTTATTTTAACCTCACAATTGTGGTATAGATTAAATGGCTTAGTATATGTAAAGGCACGCATTTTAAAAAGTACATATTATTATATAGCTGCAAAATGGTAAGATCATTAGTATCAATGATTATTTACATCATATTATACGTTAGCCTTGAATGGCCAAATTTTGAAAATTGACAGAGAAAGGGATAGGAAAAAGAAAGGGAGGAATGGCTGTTTTTTCTTTCTGGCCACTGCTAGAATGGGCTGAGACCAAGAAGACGACTTTGCTATTTCCATTGATTGTATGGACTAGCCTTACGTATTTATCAAGTGGACCAATATAAGAAATGCTGGGAAGTTCTCCTTGTTCTAAATATGATTTTTAAAATACATTATACCTCTTCCCATTTTATTGAGGTTCATCAATAGTATCTGACTGCTTTGAGAATGCTTAATCTCTTGTAATCTGTTTGAAATCAGTTTGAGAAAATGGCTATTTTATTGGGGATGGTCAGAATTATCAAAATCAATCAGTAGTTGGGGCACCTGGGTGGCTCAGTTGGTTAGGCATCTGACTTCAGCTCAGGTCATGATCTCATGTTTCTGGGTCGTTGGGCTCTGTGCTGACAGCTAGCTCAGAGCCTGGAGCCTGCTTCAGATTCTGTATCTCCCTCTCTCTCTGACCCTTCCCTGCCCATGATGGCGCGCTCTCTCTCTCTCTCAGAAATAAATAAAAAAAATATTTAAAATTTTCTTAAAAAACAAAATCAATCAGTGGTAGCTTCCTAACCCTGAGTAAAGTTGATGGAATCAATGGGGTAAGGCGACATGTCACATCTATTTTTGTTTTAGGGCATCTGAACATGGTGGCTTAGCAGGGTGATGGTGGGGAAGATACTATCAGGAAAAGAAGATGACAGGAAACAGATCCATAGAGGGCAGAAATAAATTGACTACTTAATCCTGTTTCTTATGGCATCTCTGCCCCTCTTCATGTTGGGAGAAGCCAAGTTGGAGATGGGAGTCCACATTTTGGGAGAGATGATAGTTGAGGTAGATCCTTAGGGAGTAATGAAGAAACTGTTGGGGAAAGGGACGAATATGAATGATCTCTTACCAGCCATGTAGGATTTCAGATCACAATGTTTGGTTCTCTGGTTCTCTGGTACCTGTATTGCTAGGTAAGATGTGATGGATTCAAGGAGCTTACCGTTTAATGGTGAAGCGAGTTATGTTCATGGATATTGTGCCAAGAATGAGTGTATGCTCAGTGAATTTAGCAGCCACTCTAGCAACATGGTGGAGATAATAATTCAGGATAAACCTGTGAGAAAGCCGAAGAATGTAGGGAGTGTTCAGTAGAGAGTACATTCAGTTTACTTAGAAAATGTAGAGCATGGAATATGAAGCTTAGCTGTGGATGACAAGACTGTAAAGGATGATTAGATACAGCATGGAGAGGTCATGATAACAAGACTAATAGTTTATGCTTAATTCGAAAGGCAATGAGGAATTCTTAATGTGTTGTTTTTTTTCCATGCCCTGTTGAAAGATTAGTGCACCAGTGGTTGTGAAGAGAATTCGATTGAATAATAACAGGAAGTAGAGAATCTACTTAGGAAGTCATGGCAATAGTGTAGGTGAGAAACAGTGAGTACCTCAAATAAAGGGGTATCTGTGGGAATGAAAAGAAAGTGACAGTGGTGACAGTGTAGAGTAGTGACTTTCAAACCTTTGGGTACTTGAGAGAATTCTTAAAACACAGATTTCTGTCTGTCCCCTTGGCCTAACTCCCATAGGGATTATGATTCAGTGTTATTAGGTGACACTGATGCTAATGATCTGGGGACTCAGTTTGAGAACCGCTGGTCTAAAGACATTGAGAAGTAACCTAGACTTGAATTATTACATGTGAGGGCCAAAAAGATGGTGAGCTGAAAAATGACTCAGGATTCAAAACTCATTGAGTATAAAAGTCTGCATATGAGTTTCAGGAATAAAATATGCATCAAGATACTTTCTTTCAAAATAATATTGCCCAAATAGATTTTATCTGGGAATGGCCTATTAATATAGGCAATTACTTTGTTACAAAACATTATGAAACTTACACATATAATTTGCCTATTTATATTTTCCACATGTCTATGGAGCTGAAATGTTAAATTATTTGCCCTGCAATTGGTAACATCCAAAAGAAAAGTGAACTTGTTTTCTGTATGTTTAATTATTCTTTGATATTTACATGGCATTAGATATTTTATACCATATATTCTTTAATTTCCAGAATCGACTTTAAAATTGTTTTGACAATTCATGTAGCAGTTTCCCTAGATGAATTTATTGTAATTGTAACATGAGATTTGGACAGTCTGGCATCATAAATGTAAATATTCATAATTTATTGCCATAATAATTATAGTGTCAAGATTTTTTCCTCCAATCAGTGTTAACAGATGCAAAAATAAGCATTCTTTGGTTCAGAGGCTTTCAGATAAATATATATGGCAATGAGAGAGTCATGAGTTTCCCATTTAATATAGGACATATTAGGGAAAAAAAACCACGTGTTTGGGTTTAATCTCTCCTAAATAGTGGCTTTATCTGTGAAAAGTAATGTGTAAATACTTGAATAATAGGTTAGACAGATATTTTGACTTTCTTAAACATCAGTTGGAAATAAAAAATACCACCTGTAAATTTGATCTAGAATGTCAGAATAAGATCTATTGAATTTGAAAAATTTAAGTAAAACCCAATTTTCAATAATCAGCTTTACCAGTACAGATTTATTGATCTTTTCCCCCTTGGTAGTATGTTTCTAATTTAACACCTCTTCTGACAGAAGAGAACATAGCCTGTTAACTCGTATAGTTATTCTTGTTTGTATGTGTGTGTATGTGTACACGCACATACATATACACATACACATTATACATACACACTTTTTAGTGAAATTTTCTACAAAATTATAACAAAGCATAGGTAAAAACTTTGGTAAAGATCTTTAGGTCTTGTGTAATTTGTAGAATACTAAATATGTACCAATTACAGTTGAAATCCTCAAATACTATGAGCAGTTTAATACCCAAACTATGTAATACTCTATCTGCTAAGTGTATTTCACTGAAATAACTAAGAAATGAACCTGGCAACAGAATTCCTGTATTAACAACTTCTTTTTCACATTTGTAATGTGCTATCCTTTTATTTTT
>NW_024081100.1:1472830-1527993 GCF_003009895.1 Hyaena hyaena | reverse complement strand
TAAGGTTTCCAATGGCTTCAGATCTTTTCCGTGTGATGTATGGGCGCGGGTGCAAGTACGGAGCTCCTTACTTCTCCGCCATCTTGCCCCCTCCTCTAAATTATTTTTATTATTATTAGTTTTAAATGTACTCCCAAGTTAGTTAACTTATAGTGTAATAATGATTTCAGGAGTAGAATTTAGTGATTCATCACTTACCTATAACACCCAGTGCTTGCCCTGACAAGTGTCCCTCTTAATGCCCCTCACCCACTTAGCCCCCCACCCCGAACCCCTCCAGCAACCCTCAGTTTGTTCTCTGTACTTAAGAGTCTCTTACGGTTTGTCTCCTTCTCTGTTTTTATATTATTTTTATGTCCCTTCCCTTACGTTCATGTTTTGTATTTTAAATTCCACATTGAGTGAAGTCACATGATATTTTTCTTTCTCTGACTGACTTATTTCGCTTAGCCTAATAACCTCTAGTTCCATCCACGTTGTTGCAAATGGCAAGATTTCATTCTTTCTGATCACTGAGTAATATTCCATTGGATAAATGCACCATCTTCTTTATCCAATCTCCAGTCCATGGACATTTGGGCTCTTTCCATACTTTGGCTATTGTTGATAGCGCTGCTATGAACATTGGGGTGCATGTGTCCCTTCGAAACAGCACACCTGTATCCCTTGGGTAAATACCTGCTAGTGCAATTGCTGGGTCGTAAGGCAGTTCTATTTTTAATTTTTTGAGGTATTCCCATACTGTTTTTCAGAATGGCTGCACCAGTTTGCATTCCCACCAGCAGTGCAAAAAAGGTCCTCTTTCTCTGCATCCTCGCCAACATCTGCTGTGGCCTGAGTTGTTAATGTTAGCCGTTCTGACAGGCTTGAGGTGGTATCTCATTGTGGCTTTGATTTGTATTCCTTGATGATGAGCGACGTTGAGCATGCTTTCATGTGTCTGTTCGCCCTCTGGACAGCCAACCTCTCTTCTTGTGTCCAGTCCTATCTCTCGCCGTGTTAACAATCTGTCTTCCACCCTTCATGCCTGGCTCACCATTCTGTCTCTGCCATAGCGTTCTGCTCTGAGAGCATACCTGTTCAGAGATACTGCACCCCTACCCCCAGTGAGCCGGCCCCCTCTTCCCCTCCACCCCGGCCAGCTCTTGTCCCATTTCGGGGCTGCTCATCTCACACTTTGGAAGGCTTGTGTGTTGAGGCAGCCTCCACTTCCTCTCTACTCCTTCATCACCTCCCTTTAGACCACCTTCCACCCTCCCCATAGGGACCACGCTTGGTGTTGCTGGTGACCTCCAGGTTGCCAACTTCAATGGTAGCATCTTTGTATTTATCTCACTTGATTTCCCAGCAGGATTCCTTTCAGTTCACTGCCCTCCTCCTTCCTGAAACAATTTCCTCTCGTATTTCTTGACGCAAAGCACTTCTGGTTTTCCCTCTCCCTTAGGGGATGCTACCTCTTATTGTTTTGTTTTTTCTCCCTTCTCCATTTGACCTTTCGATGACCTTGGCCCCCTTCTTGTGTTTTAGTTTTCCGGATGACCTCATCCAATCCCATGGCTTTTGACATCTCTACGTGTCGATGACTCCCAAATCTGCATTCCCCAGCCCTGATGTCTCCCTAGAGGTCCACATGTTTATAATCAACTGCCTAATTGATTCATTGCTTGATAGACTTATTAAGGCCACTGAGATTTATTGATAACCTATATGTGCCAGCCGCTACTCTAGGTGTGGGGACCATTAGCAATATACATAAGTGAATTAGGTTCTATCTCAGAAGCTGGAAAGCACGGAGCATGGGAGATGGATGGTGAATGTCAAGATGAAGGAGATGGTGTTGCAGTTTTAAGTATGGTGGTTATGGATGTTGTAACCATCCAGTAAGATGTTCATACTGAAGAGCTAGCATCCGAGCAAAGACCTGAAGGAGGGAAGGAGTGAGCCATGTGGATGTCTTGGGAAAATAATCACTGAGGCAGAAGGTAAAGGAACTGGGGCAGGAGTGTGCCTTTGTGTATTTAAGAAACATCAAGGAGGTTAGTACAACTGAAGCAAAGTTAAAGAGAAGGTCAGAGGAGAAATGGAAGCGATGCAGTGAGAGTAGGTCCCAATGAACTTGGTTGGCCGTAAGGACCTTGGGTTTTACACTGACTGAGATGAAAATCCATTGGCAGTTTTGAGCAGAAGGCTAACATAATTTGATTTACTTTTTAAAAGATCCCTTGCTTGCTTTATTGAGAATAGACTCTAAGGGACTATGGGAGAAGAGCTGGAAGGCGATGTTGGTTCTTTAAATGGTGAATCGTGTCTTGGACCAGAGCAGCGGCAGTGATGGCTTCAGATTAGGGATATATTTTGAAGGTAGAGCCAATGGGATTTGCTGACAGATTGGATGTGGGATGTGGAAGGAAGAGAAGAATGAAGGATGATGCCAGTGTCTTTGGCCTGAGCTACTAGAAGGGTGGAGTTGCTATCAATTAGGGTGGAGAAGACAGGGGCTTGGGCACATTTGCAGATATAGCTGCCAGATTTAACAAATGAAAATGCAAGATGTCCAGTTAAATTTAATTTCAGCCAAACAACAGATTTGTCTTTAGTTTAAGTACATCCCATGCCATACTGTTTATACTTACACTAAAAAATTATTTGCTGTTCTTCTAAGTTAACTTGGTATCCTTTATTTTATCTGGTATCCCTGGATTGGAGGGGAGTCTGTGTTGTCTGTTAGAGAGAGAGATTGACTAGGCGACTGGATAAGTGGGCTTGGACTTCAGGGACAGATTCTGGGATGGAGATTAAAATTTGGGAGGCATAAGCCTATAGGTAGCTGAAGGAAGTCATGAAGGTAGTTAGGTTGGAGAGAGAGAGAAGGTCCAAAGATGGATAGTACACCCTCCAATGCAAAGAGATAGAGAAAAACCAGCAGAGAAGTCTGAGCTAGGATGGAAATCAGCACATCGAGAAAGTGTCTAAGGTTTAGGATGGCGCAAGTACAACTCTTGGCTTCTCCACACCCACCTTCCAAATTCTGCTTCTTTCCAGATTCTATCCCAATTCAGGATAGAACTGCATCCATCCAATTGCAGAGGCCAAAGACAGTAAAACCTTGGTTTGTGAGCATAATTCGTTCCGGAAACATGCTTGTAATCCAAAGCACTTGTATATCAAAGCAGATTTCCCCATAAGAAAAAATGGAAACTTAGATGATTCATTCCACCACCCAAAAATATTCATATAAAAATGATTACAATACTGTAATATAAAACAATAAAGAAAATACAAAATATTAAGAAATATAAACAAATTAACCAGCACTTCCCTTTGAAAACCTTAGTGGCTCGTGTGAGGGAGACGAGAGAGGAGGGTTATTGTGCAGGACGACTTTCACTATCACTGACAGAATCATTGAGCCATCTGTTGCCTCAATGGAATCTTTTTCCACATGGGGACCATATTGTATATGTTCTCGTGGATGTTGACTATAGTTCGGTATTAATAAACTCTTGTCATATACCGTATTTCATGTAACTGGCAATAAGGCAGCAGAGGAAAGGGTCTATATCTGCAGGCAGCCCAATCTAGAATGAAGCAAAGCATTCCTAGCTGGCTCTTGGGTGGAAAAGCAAAGGACTGTCCATAGGTGATTGGAAGTGATTAAAAAAAAAAAATACATGAGTGCCAGTTGTGGGCACCTTCCAACGTTCTGAAATATCACTGATATCTGCAAACAGCATGGCCTGAAACTGAGCATCCAGGAGTGGGGGACAGTCACCCACAGTCCCACAGTGACGGAGAGAGAGAGAGAGAGAGAGAGGAACCACTGGCTCAGTGTGATCATGTGATGTTTGGCATCATGTGCTACTCGTATTGCATGACATTGTTCATTTACCAAGTTAAAATGTATCAGAAATGTTGGCTCATCTTGCAGAGCACTCACAGAACAAGTTACTCGCAATCCAATGTGTTACTGTATCTAGTAAAACCCCTGCCTATGTCTAGTCCAACAGCAAGTTCTGCCTCCTTTGTTTCCAAGCTACACCCTGAAGCCATCAAGGTCTCTCCATCTCCAGTACGACGACTGCAACGCAGCCTCCATCACTGCTCAGCTAGGCTCCGGCAAGCCTCTTGCTCACTGCCATCATTCTACACATGGAAGCCTGAATGACTCAATATGTGGTGTGTGTGTGTGTGTGTGTTTGTGTGTGTGTGTGTGTGTGTGTGTGTAAATCCGGGGCTTCAAATCTGGCATCTCATTGTCAGGGTCAACACAATGAAATCTAAACTCATGATGACTCGTGGGCCCTGTTCGCTTTGTGACCCTTTGCTGTTCGTGAGATTCAGCTCCAGTGACCAGATTCTGCAGGGTCAACAGGAGGGACTCAATTTTAATAGTCCCAGCAAAGAAAGAGGGCTTGACCTGCACTGGTGGGGTTGGGTTAGGGGGCAGGGTGTGCATGTGCACAGATATTAGAGCCATCTCAGAAAGAGACGTACTAAGGTTTGTCCTTGATTCCTGCCTTTCATTTACCTCTGTGTGGATCTTGATTTTAGATCACAGATAATGAAGAATGATCTGAAAGGCATGGGTGCCTACTTTTGTTTCTCAGAAATAAAAATAACTGGCTTTCTGTTGATTATTCTAAATCTGGGCAACGGGCCATTGTTGTGAGCTGTTTATTTTGTGTGTTCCTTTGTTTGTGGACACAGAAACTTTAGGAAAGAAATATAGATGTTATTAAAGACAAAATGTAGAGAGGATTCGGCAAGCAGGCAGCAAACGACTTTCCCCTCAAAACTTTCAAATCCTCTCGTTTGTCACCGTTTAGCCTTCATGAGAAATCACCCCGGCAACAACTATGCATTATTCAGATCTCCGGGGAAAAAAATGACAACAGTGCATTTAGAATACTTAGAAAAGATTGCTGTGTTTGTCAAAAAGCACGCACGGGAAATTAGCGTCACTGGGGGCCGTTAGGTAGGGGACCAGCGGTCTGGAGAGCCGGAGCGGGAGATGTGTATTTACTGTACATCCTGTGATATATTTTGCATCTTGTGCTGTGTTTCTGTACTATCTTCACCTGCAGAACTAATTTTTGTAAAAATGACGGCTTCACAGGGCCAGAAAATTGAAATCTTATTGGTTGCTGATTACTGTGATTTCATACACAAAGCTTAAACGTGTATTCCCCACATGGGCAAATGTTTTGCAGACTGTTGAATCCGTGCCTGGTCCTGGACGTAGCAAAGGGAGCTGGGGCACCTCGCGCAGCGATGGACGGACACCCTGGGGGCTCCCCAGACTCGGACAGATCCTGGTGCTACTGTGAGTTCCGCTTCCTGGCCGTCACATGTGGGGCCACACGGGATGGCCTCTCTGCACCCCTTCAGCTGGGACAGCCATTAAGATTGATGTGTCCTCAGTTCACAGAGACAGTCTCTTCCGACCTCTCTCCACCGGAGATTTCCGAGCGCATTGCTTGTGATATTTCATCTCGAAGACAGGCTGAGGGCTTGACTGCCGAGCAGCGCGCGCGGGTCCCCCCAGCAGCCCACACCCGGGAAATCGGTGGGTTTGCTGAACGGCTCAGACTCACACAGCCCGGCTGGAGACGCTTCCCAATCCACTTGGGCTGAATCTGAATCCTAATTCCACAGTCAGGAGCCAACACATATGGAAAAAATTAATGCTTCCTTCACATGGGAATCTTTTTTTTTTTCTTTCTTTTTGGAAAAAAAAAGATTTTTAAAGAAGATTCTACTTAAGGTAGTAAAAGAAAAAAATCATCTTTGTAAATGCCCAAAGAGTCATCGTTCTCTCAGCAGTAAAGAGAAAAAGGGGGTTTGTTGAAGGGAAATATAAAAATCAAGTCAAGCTTTTTCCTTTGACCACTCCAGGTCACTAGCCCTAAAAACTGAAGCGTTGTATTTCCTGGAAACAAACCCCAGGACATCAGTGTCAGCTGTGTCCCTGTGCTGTTTCATCTCTGTAGAGCCTGCCGGACTGACTTCTCTCTGACCCTCAGAGAACCTTTCAGTATATGAATTGTACGTGTTGAACCTGGGTCTGAGTTACTATAAGGACCTGCGCTTCTTGGTCTCAGAGATTTTGCATTTACATTTTTATTTTTTTTAATGTTTATTTATTTTTGAAAGAGAGACAGTGTGAGCAGGGGAGGAACAGAGATAGAGGGAGACACGGAATCCGAAGCAGCCTCCAGGCTCTGAGCCATCAGTACAGAGCCCGATGCGGGGCTCAAACTCACCAACCACGAGATCATGACCTGAGCTGAAGTCGATGCTTAACCGACTGAACCACCCAGGCATCCCTACGTTTTTGACCCGATACGTCTTCTTACTTCTCGTAAGTTCTTAATTTCTGTTGCTTACAGTAATGTGGAATGGATGTGAAGGAGAGCCCTTGATAAGAGAAGGTCTTTCTAGAGGCCTTTTAAGGCATTTAAACATAAAATCTTTATGCCTATACAATCACATCTAATTTTTCTGTTTCTTGTAGCCTGAAATCTAATCACCTAACAGACTTGTTCACATATTTAGGAAACTGGTCCTTGTGTTCTCTTGTGCAGCACGAGGTCACTTTGCGCTGAGTTAGCCTCCCTGGGGGGGAGGTTTGGTGTGAAGGGAGGGAGGATTTATTCCAGTAAGATTGAACTAGTTAGAAGAAACCTCCGGACGTCCCCAATGAGAGGATTTCTGGGAGTTTGGGTTAGTAGCAGACTTCAGGAATTGCAGTTCAGTCTTCATGTCCCCACCCCAGGCGCCGTGAGAAGAACCAAGGGGGGCCGTGGGGAGGGTGGGTATGAAAAGAGTAGCTCAGAGCTGTGCTACTTCCTGTCAAAACCCAGACGAGGCTTGCTGGCTCACAAGGGAATGGGGGCAGAGAGGAGGGTGCCTGGGAAAGGAATGTTGAGAGGGGAAAATATATTTATATAAGAACACAAAGACTCCGACTGTGGCTGGTGCTTTCTCGCTGCCCTTGACAGTGAGACGTCCTTGGGGCGGTGAGGACCACAGGGCCCTGCGTGACCAGCCTCACAGTCCTCCAGGTCCTCTCCTTGAAACAGATACATAAAATTCCAGTTTTTTCTACTCGTGGAGACTCCATGCTCTGCAGAAGGCATTCCAGAAATCTGGGTTTGGGGCGATACTGTTGCCTATCTCTTTTCGCATGCCATCACGGGAGAGACCATTTCTATTTTCCGAGCATATGAACAGGTCAGTTTTCCCACAGACCTGATTCCTCTACCATGATAGGGCGCAGACCCTTGTTTTCTGTATCAAAAGGTATAAGGTATTTTGCCGCTGTGCCGAATTCCCTGGTGGTGTGCACGGCCCGCGTTATAAATTATGGTTATGTGGCTGACTTCCTTCTTCCTCTTCTGAAAATATGCAGTCTGTCCCAAACAATTAGTGCTTCATTATGTTTCTGTATTGTTTCTTAATTGTTCCATATGTTGGGTGTTTACTACACGCCCCTGCATGACAGACCTCAGGACTGAAACTTCTTCGAAACCCGCCACACAGCGGAACTTCTCTGTCCCGGTTAACGCTGTCACTGGCAGAGTTGGGGTTTTAAGAAAGGGGTGGTGGCCTGAGTGGCAACCGATTCATTTGTTTGGGAAAAGGGCAGGCGGAGCCAAAACCACGTTGTAAAAGAACAAAGTTCCACAGACATTTAGTGAAGTCATTTGTCATTCACATTCCCAGACAACAGGGATCCTATGCTGGTGTCCTGGCTGCATTCCCAGAACCTAGTCCCTGGGATTATTTTTATTTTTATTATTATTTTTAAAGATTTTACTCTTAAGTAATCTCTACACCCAATGTAGGGCTCAAATTCATAACTTGGAGATCAAGGGTTGCACACTCTACCGATGGAGCCGGCCTGGCGCCTCTAATGACTATTTCTAATTACTTAAATGAATTGCTTGAGCCCCTGTAGTTTCTAGGCCCTGTGCTATGTGAGGAAGATGCAAAGACAGACGGCATCTTCTTTCTTCAAAAGCTCACGGTCTGGGGAAGAGGAGGAATGGCAAAATTAGAAGCGATTGACTCCCAAATACAAAAGCAGCTGTTAGAATTGCATTCAAAGTGCTTTGGAACCGGAGAGGGGAGCGGCTCCGTGTCCAGGGCAGTCAGAGAACTTTAAAAACCCCACAAAAACATTTGGTGGGTTTTGGAGGGAGGCAGAACTTGCCAGGTGGGAAATGTGGAGATATTCTGGGCAGAGGGAACACTGGAGCCAAGTCAGAGGGTGGGGAAGTCTGCGTTTTCGGCGCAACGTGTGGCTCTTCTGAACGGATGAAGTCTCTTAAGGGGGAAGGAAGAAATAAGACAAGGGAGTTGAAATCTGTTTCCGAGTCTCAGGATTGATCTTGTGGGCAATGGGGGCCTGTGAAAGTGTTTGAACAGAGAATCGCTGCAGGTGGGCTGGATTTGGGGAAATCATGGTGGACGGCGTGGAGAGCACACTGGGAGTGGGAGCAACGAGTCAGAAAGCCCCCCATGAACGTGATCATGGCGCTTTGGTTAGAGATTATAGAGGCAGGAAACGAGGTAGTGGAATTGGGGATGGAGAGAAACTGACAGACTTGAGAGCTATTCAGAAAGAGTCATAGGAGAACCCGCCGAGTGACTGCGTGTGGGGAGATGGGAAACGGAAAGACGAGAGTCCAGAGTGATTTTTATATTTATTTATTTATTTTAAATGTTTCATTTATTTTTGAGAGAAAGCATGTGGGGGAGGGGCAGAGAGAGAGGGGGACAGAGGATCTCAAGCAGGCCCTGAGCCGACAGCAGGGAGCCTGATGCAGACTCGAACTCAAAAACTACAAGATCATGACTTGAGCCAAAGGCTGAGGCACGGCTGACTAAGCCGCCCAGGAGCCCCCTGGGTGGATTTTAGTTTCTAGCTTAAGAAAATGGAGAACCTGGGAACTGTAGTGGGGTGGGTGTGATGGGGAAAAGCAGCCCTTATTTTGGACTGTAATGTACAACCTCTTCTTTGATTGTGTTGACAACTTCATTATTATTATTATTATTATTAATTTTTTTTTTTTTTTTTTTTTTACTTTTGAGAGAGAGACAGAGACAGTGACAGAGGCATGAATGGGGGAGGGGCAGAGAGAGGGAGACACAGAATCTGAAACAAACTCCAGGCTCTGAGCTGTCAGCACAGAGCCCAACATGGGGCTCGGAGGCTTGAACTCAGAGACCATGAGATCATGACCTGAGATCATGACCTGAGCTGAAGTTGAGGGTTTTACAGGCTGAAACACCCAGGCGCCCCCTGTGTTAATGACTTCAGAATGTTTTCATGTTGAGGCGTTCCCTCTGTAGGGAGGGAGAAGAGGGTTCCCTGAGGGGGTGAGGACATGGGTCCCAGTGTCAGCCATCTTGATGGGAAGACATTTCTCAGCCAACAAGCTGTAATTCAAAATGTGGCCTTGAGATCTCCTCTAGGGAGATTTCAGATTTCTAGATTTCAAGGAGCCATGCCCACATAGCTGCAGATCAGGCTGCAAGTAGATTGCAGCCTACAAGACTCAGAGAAGGACGTATTTTGTGAGTCAAAGAATGTAGTTATATGCTGCCATGTGCTTTTTTCATTTTTCTTATCCTTGAGCATAGTCTTCTACAAACAATCTAGTCTTATGGTAACTGTCCTGTAATGGCTTCAAGAACATAAAAAGAACAGTACAGCCCTTCCCTCCTTTGGAATAAGGACAATATTCTGGAGGAAACCCCTAAGGGGATGAGTGACACCGGCAAGGTTCAGGGACTTACCCCTTGCAGACTGTCTCCTTTGGTTGCTGACATGGAAAAGTGATACTTTATTTTGTTAAGGTGGATAGATGCTTCCTTAATGGCTATGTTGTTGTTTGAGGTGCCTAGTCTATGTCACTTCTAGTATGTCTACTAGAAAATACCATCTCCTCCCCAGCTCCACCAAGAAGAGACAAATATCCACATTCTTTTGCTGATCCTGCCCCAGCTCCGAATAGCGACAAGCTTGTAGTAAGTGAGTGTCAAATGGGTCCGCAGCCTTTTGGGTAGAGATGTTTGTAGCTGTTGAGAGAACCTTATCTAATAATTGTACCTATAGAAGACACCCTTCCACCCCAATATAGTCTATCCTTTCTTAAAATATTACTTTCAATTGTGGTAAAATGCACACAACATGAAATTGACCATCTTAACCATGTTAAAATTTTTTTGTATATTATTTATTTTTGAAAGAGAGATAGAGACAGTGTGAGCAGGGGAGGGTCAGAGAGAGAGGGAGATACAGAACCTGAAGACAGGCTCTAGATTCTGAGCTAGCTGACAGCACAGAGCCTGACGCGGAGCTCGAACCCACGAACCGTGAGATCATGACCTCAGCCGAAGTCAGATGCCTAACCGACTGAGCCCCCCAGGTGCCCCTAACAACATATATTCTTATCTCCAGAAAATAATCTGGCCCAGTGTTTGTGAGGTACCTCTTGGTTCTCAGACATAATATTATTGAAATAGAGGCCGGGGGTCACACCGAGGTTGGGACAGGTGTTTGAGAATCAATCCGGAATGCAATGACAGAAGAGGCAACGGTCCTTCAAATTCCTGACAAAGCTCAGTGGAAAACCCCCCAAAGATTTTGGGGTAGATTGTTTTATTGTTTGCAATTTTTCACTCCTTCTTTCCATAACAACAGATTAGATGTTCCTGCTTCTCGTATGTGACTTCCTGGTGGCTCCCCACTAGCAGGGACAGGGTGTCCTCCACACCCTCTTGTTGGGTGGGGCTGGTGACGCAGGAGCAGCTGTGGTTTGCACCTTGAGAGCAGGACCTTTAAATCTGATCGCCTGCTTCAGCACCAGACTCCCATTTCTGCCTCCTGCCACAGGATAGCATGTTCCAGATCAGGGCTGCTTCTGAACCCAAGATCCAGGATTGAGAAAACACAGAAAGCAGCCTTGACACAGACCCACAGCCCCGGGGGGAGAGCCACAGCCTGGAGCTGACTGCACAGACTCACGTGCGACATGAAGAAAGAATCACATAAAAGTGATTTGTGTTGTAAGAAACTGAGGGTTTTTTTTTTTTTTTTTTTGTAGTTGTTTGTTACTGCAACAAAGCTACCTAGAGAAGTCAATCAAGATTCTTTTTTTAAACATTTTTTTAAAATTAATTTTTGAGAGAGAGAGCACAAGCTGGGGAAGGGCAGAGAGAGAGAGAGAGAGAGGAAGACAGGATCTGAAGTGGGCTCTGAGCTGACAGCAGTGAGCCCGATGTGGGGCTCGAACTCACGAACCATGAGATCATGACCTGAGCCAAAGTCTGATGCTCAACCGATGGAGCCACCCAGGCGCCCCTCAAAATTCTTTAAATTGAAACATACTCTTTAATATGAGCCATTAAATCAAATACTAATAGAAGTAACAGGCAATTTATTGAAGAGGAAAAAAATTGCTTTGATTTTTGGTAGGAGTAGAATCTCCAGTTACACAAATAAATGAGCAAATATTCACACCCCATGTGATTATTTGCTGTCCTTCCTGTAAAGGATTATACTTCCACACACTATTGACATCAGGTACGGCCATGGGACTTGCTTTGACCAGTAAACTGTGAGTGAACCAGACATAGGAACCTTCTAAGCAGAAACTTGAATGAGGATAATTTGAACAGAAAAGTTATCAGGAAGTGGAGACACGGTAAGAGATCTACACTGCTAAGTAATATGGAGTCCCTTTATTGATCTTTTATTTACTTATTTATTTTTTTAAGTTTATTTTGAGAGACAGAGAGAGCACGCACAAGCAGGGAAGGGGCAGAGAGAGAGGGAGAGAATACCAAGCAGGCTCTGCACTGTTAGCTCAGAGCCAGACCCAGGGATCGATACCACTGACTGTGAGACCATGACCTGAGCTGAAATCAAGAGTTGGACCTGAGCGACCCAGGTGCCCCTCTTTGTTGATCGTTTAAAGGTAGAGGTGTCACCAAAGTAAATCTTCTGGCTGGTCATTAGCAGCCTCACTGGTAGAATTTCCTTTAGGAATTCTTGGCTTAGCTGTACATGTCCAGAACCTTCATCCTGGTGTGACAGACTGATTTGCTACATGGGGAAAATGGCTAATGCTCATACAGTCCACAAGGGCCCCAGTGTAAACCAGATCATTGGTGTCTTAATCTGTGAAGTACAATAGCCTGTCCAGCGCCCCAGGTCTTCCTTTCCAGTTCCTCTCCAGCACAAAGGGTATGCATTTGTCTCTAACAAGGTCTCTGGAAATCTCTGGAAATCTGGGTGCATGTGGAAGGACGAGGAAAACAGCCAGTGTGTTTAAAGGAAACCACTGGGTGCTGTGTACCAGCCAGAGTCACAGATGTTTCTGCTACATTCTGAGACTCCCTTTCTTTCTGTGCCGCAGAGCTGAATGTTCTCCCTTCTCACTGATACTTTGCTTTCGGTGTGTTCGTAACATTAATCATTTCTCAAGTATCCAGGTACCCTTCTAGTCCCTGGAGATCTTTTCTTTGTCAGTTCAGAGACTGAGGAGAGAAAGCAGAATGTTGGAGCCAGACAGACGTGGGTCCAATCTAGCCTCTACCATTGATTAGCTGTGTATTTCTTAGCCATTCTGAGCCTGTATCTTCAACTGTAAAAACTTGGGGTGTTACTATCTTCATCTTAGGGGTATTGTAAAAATGAAAGGAAATAGGATTCTAGCCTAGCTGGTACACGCAAATGTAAGGTTTCCTTTCTTTCTGTTTCTATTAAAACATAATGCAAAATCATCTTAGAGTGATGATCACAGTAGCAATACTAACCCTTCCCGAGCCTCACTATGTCACTCATTCCACGCCCGACACTTTAGTCTTTTGTTAACTGTGCTCTGTGGAACTCAAAATGATCATTTAATCCTTTTTCTTTTCTTCTCCATGCTACTGTTGTACGCTTCAGTTTTCTATCAAAGCTAGAGATTTTTTGTAGCTCAAATGGCTCTTAGTGCTGATGAAAACCTTCATGCCCTTTCCTATTTCTTAATTACAAAACCTGGTATCTCCTCAACTGGATTCTTTGCAGAGCGCTCTTTCTACTATCTCATGGCTCTGACTGAGAGCTTACAAGGGCTCCTAAGTGCATATATATCAGCCTGGGAGATGAACTCCAGACCGACCGTCCCTCCTTGAACATTCCCAACTTCCCACCTGAGGTCTCCATTCCATCCACTTCCAGCACAAACCCACCCACATCTCTCTACTGATTTCCTTCATGCAAACTCTTTTATGCTCTTTGTCTGCTTACAACAAGGATTCTTTCCTTATTTCCCTTCTTTGAAATCCTGTACTTTCTTTAAAGTCAAATTGGAAGTCCACAGAACCTTCTACGGTTAACCAAACCTCAACCTACAGAATTAATAGTTGTTTTGCTTTGAAAATCTCCCCCTGCCCCCTTCAGGTAGATAGGTTACATGGCTCCTCAGTCATTGAAGATTATAGTCCATTATGGAAAAGGAAATTGTATTCTATTACTTTAATGGTTTTTTTCCCCCGTCTCTGAGCCTAATGAGAACTAGAGGAAACAGTAGGTACGTACTTAATAAGTGCAGGAATAAATCACTAGTGGAATCATCAGTAAGCCATGGAACTGTCTGCCACAAAAACTTCCTGAATACCAAAGGATTTCAGCTCAGATTTGTGAATCAACTTTTGCTCAATTTATATACGCTATGTGTAGGGTTAATTTTGTTTTAAAATTCATGCATCTTTTTAAACATTCATGCATTTTTAAGAGCCAGTCTACTTAAAAAAGATTCCAAGAATTCACAGTCAAGCCACATAAAGAACGATTAAAATGTGAATAGTTTAATAAGAATCATGTAGTGAAGGAGGGAGATAATTGTATAGTTTCATCTCTAGACTGATGAAGGGCTACCTTCCCGAATGTGACTTCTTTGTCTGTTGGAACCTAACATAATTATGCATATGAATATATACTTTGCACAAGATAAGAGAATGACATCCAGCCAAGATATTTTTTCCACCATTGTTCTTCATATCTTTTAAAAAGCATGTAAAAGGGCAAAGAAGTTATATAGCTTATTTTTATATATAATTATGACGCACAGTATCCCATACCTTCTTCTATGTGCTGACTTGTGTGAACGGGGCGGATGGCTGTTAACTTTCCACAAGAGACTGTGGAAAAAAAATCGCTGTGGTTTGGAACTTTCCTGGCACCTCCTGGGGGACAAAAGCAATGGCACGAACAAAATATTCATCACTCACACCCTTCTCTGATTTTACTATGGGCGTGTGGACATACAAGCACATGGTCTGACTCCTTCCGACTCAGGGATCCTGGCCCAGGGTCTAGGCTGAGGACAACATAAATGGAGCCCAACTTTAGCTCTGAGCTTCATGGCAGCCAAAGAAGGATGAAGATTTGTGTGTCTTGTTACTTGACATTGAAAAAAAAAAAACCCCACCAGTTCTTTAAGGGCTGAACCTCTTTTCCAAATCACACTGAGTAAAGCTGAGCCTGGGACATTGAAAGACTAAGGCAGGGACTTCGATGAAAATTTTAAGAACAGATGGCCTTTCTCGTCAAGAGACAAGAGCATGATGTGCCAAAATAATTCTGAGAAATATTTTGACAGGGAGTTCAAGTGATTTAATACTTTAAAGCCATATCCTGATATAGGCATAATCAGAGGAAGTCATTAAGAGGGACTCAGTGGGTTTTTTGGTTTTGTTTTCCAAAGCTGAAAATGGGGTGAAAGCAATTGGAAACAGAGTTTCAGGAAATCCAGTTAGCAAAGCATCATTCTTGTGAAGTTTTTCTTTTTCTTTGTTCTATTTTGGTTTATTTGTGGATTAAAAAGTAAATTATTTATATTCACTTTGCTACCAGAAATAAGTTAAAAACTTTTCGATTACCGAATGCCTCTGTGGTGTTGTCTTCCTGGTATGGGCTAGGTGTCCAGTCCTACATCTTTGGCCACAGGGGCACTTGGTAGGGAAGCTCACCTCAAGTTAACATAAAACATGGGCTTCAGACCAGCAGAGCCCGGGAAGCCGCCCTTCGATCTGGGCTGAGGTGTTTCTGTAACTTGTCTTCTTTCCTGCTGGGGCTTCACTCTTCCATGGGCTCTCACCGTTCCATTGCCTCAGCGTCTCCTAATCCAGAGCGTGGGACGAGCCATTCCACATGGGAACTCTACCCCAAACTTGGCCAAAATACTCTTCCTTTGGCTCCCCAGAGCATTCATTCATTCATTGGATGATAATTAATTCAGCACGATTGCTGTGCTGGATCCTCTCCGAGGTCCTGAGCTGCAGCGATGAATGAAGCAGAAAGAGTCTCTCCCTAACAGAGCTGTCGTTTTAGTGGGAGAAGATACAATCAGCCTCTTCTACATAGAAAAGATGGCTACTGTTAGTTATAAGTACCATTCAGAGACTACAGTGTTTACAAGAAGAACTTGCATATGTTAACGGAGAATAAGAAGAAAAGACTATAGAAAACACAAATAATGAGGCATTTATGTATGACATCTTACAAAGCACAAGTTTTTTGTAGCTTCAAAGAGCTGGCACGTTGCCACCAACCTGTCTTTCTAGTATTTGGACTCAGCCACCTTGCTGGTTGAGACCTCAAATGTCCTTCTGATGCCGGTTTTGTCTCCTAGATTCAACACTTTTCTCTTTTCAGACACCATTGCCAAGGAGCCCTCAATTTGAAACAAATCAATGACCCAGTAAATTGTCTAATGCCATCTCAAGCTCCACCAATCACCGATACAGTCTCAGAATGCCCGAGTGGAAAATGTTACATGGGGCATGTCACCACCAAGGACTTGGAAATGAGGAGAATAGCAAATGAGGAAAACTAAAAACTTTCAAGGGACTGGACTAGAGAGATGCCAAGTCTTTGGTGACTCGCGGGCTGGCTGAAGGCTAATAACACAACAGAAGATGTTTGCTCATCTAAAAATGTGTCACTGTAATGGGGGGGGGGTGTCTGTTAGTAGAGGGGGCCAGAAAACAGTGGTCAGAAAGGCTGGTGTTGAAAAAAAAAAAAAAAAAAAAAAAAAAAAGAAAGGCTGGTGTTGACAGTGCTGCCCATGGACAGGATGCACAGTCTTTACCTGGATGGTGTCCCTATCGTTATAAAAATGAAGGAACCAAGAATGAAACCTTATGAAACATTGGAATCAGAATTTCCTTTGCTCTAAATCTATGCTCGTCAAAAACCATTCTGTGGTCTGTTTTCCCAAATTCACAGAGGAAACAAGATCTACATGATCTCTGGGCTCCCTTGTCAGTTATATTTTTTATTGAAATGAATACATTGGAATTTTGATCAATACAATTTAATGCTTTGTCAGTCTCTCCTGCACCCCCCACGTCCAAGTCTGATCAAATCTGAAACACTGACCAAATCTAGTTTCTAAGTTCCAAAGAGCTCTGGATGACATTGGAAATTTGATCATTCCTTCATTCAACTGAACATTTTTGAAAACGTATAGCCCAAGCAATGTGTTTAGGAATATAGCGTTGAGCAAAACAGGTGTGATCCTGATGGTCAGAGAGCTTCTAAGCCAATAGGTACGATCAAATATGACAAGGGTTTCTCGGCCATCAATGTGCAGAAGAAAAGACAACTTCTGAGTCTAGAAGAAATGATTAGGTTCAGGGGTCTTTCTGGAGCAAACTATCTAAACAGAGACCGGAACCAGGAGTTTGTGCGGAGAATAGGGCGGGAAGGGGAAGAAGAGAGCCAGAGAAGTGCAGGGAAGGAGGCCAAGACCAAGGTGAGGGCAACAGAGAGGAGCTCAGTTAGGCTGGTGTTTTCAATGCCAGGAACCTAACCCAGGGGCAGAGAAAGTGCTTTGTGCTCAAGGTTTAAGGAGTTTAGGCTTTATCCTTGGGAACCGCTGCATAACTTAGCAGTGAACTAGCATGATCAGACTCGCATTTTGGAAACATGTCTGACTGTGCAGGAATGAAACTAGGGAAGAGCGAAGGGTGAGAGTAGACAAACTGAGGCAGGGAAGCCAATCTGAAGTCACCTATTGTCATTTGTGTGAGAAATGATGGGGGTCCAAGGTAGAAACAGCGGCATGAAGGGAGAGGTTACATGGATTTGAAAGCCATTTCAGAGGTAGAGCTGAGAGGGTGGGTGGATGGGTTGGCTGAGCAGGTGGGGAGGGAGATGGCAGAGCTGAGTCTGGGCAAGCTGCTGGCCTGGACTACCGAGCGGATGGTAAGGGAACCTCCTGAGCTGGATATTGACCTTTTGTTTAGACTTTTCTTAAACATATACACAAGGATGAAGGTGTGTGTACATGACCATGAACAGAAGGGTCATCTCCCAGTAGGGAACACAGAGGGAGGGACAAAATTCAAGATGGAAATGACCAGTCCATTTTAGGACTTGTCTAACCATAAACAGGAAAGCCACGGATACACCACTGTTAAGTATGGAAGTACCTAGAAAAAGAGCATTCACAGTGTCTTTCCCTGGGAATCCCAGGAGACAGAAACTTCCTAAAAGCGAGAAGCTAGATTACAAAATTAATGTTGGTACCTTTAAGAGATTCAATTTCTTAAACTTTAATATTTTTAAGATCTTCATTCATTTAAGATATTGGTGAATATAAGATACTTAATCAAACAAATATCTTAAGGGTAACTTTGTTCCTTTTATATTCCTATTCCTTCCAGAACATTGGTCTTCAACATTCACCATCTTCTCTTCTTGGGTATTTTGTTGCCTCTTTTACCATCTCAGCCTTTCGTGGGTCTCCTACTGACCTTTACTATGTGTCATATAATCCTTTTCAAGGTGACATAGCTGCTTGGCTTTTTGACACTCAAATCCCTGGGTTTATTTAATTTACTGTGCTTCGTTTTGCATACTATCTCCTTCATTTCATCTTAATAACTTCCTTTGTTCCTCTGGCTTACTGAATTCTGCACGTTTTTAGCTATACCCTCCCCCAGTCCATTGTGCAAGGCTGTTGTTTTTAGGCTACATCAGCATTCCAAATACTAACTCTGAGACTCGTATCTTTGCAGGTTTCAAGGATTAGCTTTTAAGTCACTCTGGTATATGTAGTTTTAATTGTCAAGAGAAAAAATAATTAAAAAAAATTAGATACTGTAACTCTCACTTCCTGGTCATGGATTTGAATTTGATGTTCAAGAGTGATGAAAGAAAAATACAGATAATGAAATGTGTGTAGAAGAAAAACAATTGATGTGATTCTTTTGTTAAAAGCAATTGTCAGGAAGATACTAACATTACTTAATAAGCTTCTGGGCGATGAAAAGGGGCATTTCTAAATTGATGTCACCAACTTCACGTGGACTCTCAGAACTGCCTGAAGTCTTAATGTTTCCTGGCTCACTCCCTTTCCCTCTCCACTCAGTGACTGCCTTGAAAACTGTCCTGCTTTCCTCACACCTCTCTTCCCTAAACCTCCCTTCTTTGCTGTGGCTTCTGTGAGTAAATTGAAGTCATCTTCAGGGTCCTTTCTCCACTTGCAGTAAATTAATTGCCTGGCACCTGAATGTAGCCTCATTGCACAGTAGCAATTTATTTTCCTTTTTGAAGCTTTCATCCTTTGGACTTATAGATCAGGATTCTTTGGTGCTTTGTCCTAAACTCTGTTCATCTTCTTTACTTTCCTTGCTAAATATCAGCTCTGCTGTTAGCTCTAGTCGCTATCTATATGCTAATGACTCCCAGCTTGACGTCTCCAAACGTATCTCCTTCCAGATAGATCTTCCTTACTTCTCCACTTGAAATGTCTCAAAAATTTCCCAAGCTCTATTTGTCCAAGGCTGAATTTATTATCTCCTTGCTTGAAGCTGGACCTTTTCCATCATTCCTTAGCTCACGGATGGGAGCAGCCATGCTAGTGCACAAGTAGGAACCTAGGTGTCAAGCCCAATCTATTGCTTGTCTTCACCTTCCAAGTTTAACACAACATAATTCTGATGATTTAACCTCCTAAATAGGTCTTGATTTTTCCTCCACTGTCACATGCAAGTCTAAACAAATTCTAAGGAACTTCAGTGAAACCAGGGAGCATACATGTTTTCTGAGGTCCCCTTCTCTTGAAACTATCCTGCTCCCCTCATAGTTAACTAGTAGGAGTACTAGTGGTCATGGGTTTCCATAGCATCTGATAGTGAACCATGTGATAAGAGGAAAGTAATTGCCTAATGGCTTTCCATTATAAGCAAAATGAAGACAGTAAAACATTGGGTTGTGAGCATAATTCATTCTGGAAACATGCTTGTGATCCAAAGCACTTGTATATCAAAGTGAATTTCAAGAGCCACTATTTCAGTTGTGATTAGGTAACATTTGGCGTCACATATTACTCGTATTGCAAGACATCGCTCGTTTAGCAAGTTAAAACTTATTGGAAATGTCTGTGCATCTTGCAGAATATTTGCACAACAAGTTACTCCCAATCCAAGGTTTTACTGTATTTCTAATACTGTAATACGTAATTCTTGCATTATTCCATTGGTTACATTTGTACTTAAATTGTATTCTGAATAAGGCTAACATTAAAAAAAAATTCATTGTGTATTTGACAATAGTTAATTATCTAGTGGCGAGAGATGAGGTTTGTAAGAGATTAAAATAGGATTAGAATTGTACACAGACCACGTTTTTCAAAAGCGATAGCACCAATAAACAAAGCATGAATGCAAAATTCTATTTTATGTAAACTTAAAGCTAAGAGGAAAGTGAATACTAAATGAAAACCTACACAAAGCAGGTCCTCTAATGAGGAAATATGTATTATCAAAGGGACCTCGGCCAGCAATGTGGTCACAGTATACAAGTAATACATACAATTAAATAGTCTTTTCATATCTGAAAGTGCTCTCTCAGAGAGAGGTCGTCAAGTGAGTAGGAGTGGTTGTAACATGAAAAAACTCTCTCTCCCAGCAGTGCAGCCTGGGCATCCGAAAGCTCTTCATTATCACAACGAATGCCCAACCACGAGTAACCATGACAACAGCCTCTACAATGGTTAGCACTATGCCTATTAGAAAAAGATGTAGTTCCAAGGTCAAACTCCACATTTGTGAAGAAACCCTAGCCTGTCTCTCTGCACAAACTAGCCACTGAACAGCAGCCATAATTTGAGGGTCCCTCAGCCTGGAACGCGTTGGTCAAATAGCCCTGCTGGCTTCTCTCCTGTGGGAAGGACTTCCTGTTTGTGTCCTTTCTATCTTGCACCACAGGGGCGCCTCCATTTCCTGGAAAACCCACTGTTGGGGCCAGAGTTGGGATGACGGTCATGAAATCCTTTTGCTTCATCTCTGCAGCATTGAGCCCACTGTGCCTGGTGGCTCCCCACTGAGGGCCTCACCTGTGAACAAGGCCTTGGTTGGATTCCTTCCTCCCAGAGCTGGGGTCAAGCCTACCAGGAACCGAGGAGGAATGATACCCTGGGATCCTTCCAGTTCATGAAATCTTTATTTCAATTCATTTGAATGGAATGAAACATTTATTTTAATAGATTCCCCAGGATCTGGTCCTTTACTTCCCACTTCATTGAGATTTGGAACCTACCCATGCTTCTTCAACACAACAGGGCTCATTCAACCCACATCATAGTCTATTGCATTTACGGCCTTCCTGGCAAGCTGGATAAAGGCTGGGATATGTTCTTAACTAAAAGGCATGGTTTAGCAAGGTTAAGAAGGTGAAAAATCTCCTGGTTTGAGATGATGCTTCACACCAGACCAGGGCTGATTTGAAAGATTCCCCCATCCTCGTCCCTTACCGAACAGTTATGAGCTCTGACCCCAAGACTGAGGGGAAAGAACGAAATTCCTCTTCCTCTTCTCTGTCTTCTTCCTTTCCATTGTGTCTGGGTGCATTGTGGTCAGGTGGCAGTGTTTTTTAGATTTTGTGTTCATAGTAAGAAATTAATTTTATAGTAGACTCGGTGCACGCATGCGCACACACACACATGCACACGTATGCACTTATATATGCACACATATTGTTTATTTGCCATTTTCTCAAGGAAACCTGTTTACTTTATTCATAATTGCAGCTAACCCCTTACCTTGAACCCCCTTACGCTGCTCTACATTTTCTTTTTTCCATCAAAGCTTTGGACACAATACGTGATTGCTTTTATTATGTTTATTTAAAATTTTTTGGTAATGTTTATTTATTTGAGAGAGAGGAAGAGAGCACGAGCAGAGCAGGGGCAGAGAAGGAGACACAGAATCCGAAGCAGGCTCCAGGCTCTGATCTGCCCGCACAGAGCACGATGCAGGACTGGAACCCATGAACCATGAGATCATGACCTGAGCTGAAGTTGGACGCTCAACTGACTGAGCCACCCGGGTGCCCCTATTATGGTTATTTTTATGGTCTGCATCTTCCACTAGACTCTAAACTCCTAGACAACAGGATCTTTCTTTTGTTTACTGATTTATCCCAAATGTTCAAAATGGTGCCTGGCATTTTGTAGGTCTTCAATAAATATTTAAGCAAATGAAGAATGAATTGAAATAAAGGTTTCATGAAGCTTATCCTAACTATGTGGAATACATGCATATATTTTCTCATCTCATCTATTAAAAAAAAAAAACAACTGGCCAAGATCCAGTAATAGGTCAAAACCTAAAGTATCAAAAGCAGTGGCTTAGACTGTAGTAAGAGTCGTGTCAGGGGACGCTGAAATGACTGGAGGAAAAATACGTTATTGTCCAGGACCCTTCTGAGATGATGCTGTAGAACTTAGCAACAGAGGGTGGGCATGAGGGAGTCGGGGGAGGAGCCCTCAAGAGGACTGTATCTAGTAAGTGTTGTGGTTTTAAAATATATCCTTTTTTAAAAGTTTATTTAAACTTTAACTATTACTAGTTCTTTTTCCTCTTACACACTGTATATTTACCATGACTCACATTTCTAAGCCTGTATGAACAAGTTTCACCATTCCTGAGGTTAGTTAGACCCAATGCACAGTCCTCAGACTGAGAGAAGAAGGCTTAGCTCACTTCCAGTGCCCAGTAGAGGCTGCCAGCCCATCTCACTATCCACAAGACAAAAATGAATATGTAAGAATTTAATATTGATGGGGCGCCTGGGTGGCTTAGTTGGTTAAGCGTCCAACTTTCGCTTAGGTCATGATCTCGCGGTTCGTGGGTTTGAGCCCCGCGTCGGGCTCTGTGCTGACTGCCAGCTCAGAGCCTGGAGCCTGTTTCAGTCTGTGACTCCCTCTCTCTCTGACCATCCCCTGCTCACACTGTCTCTCTCTCTCCTAGAAATTAAAAAAAAAAAAAAAAGAATTTAATATTGAATATTTTCCCCTCCAAATAAAAAGATTTAATTTGTACTTGTGTATTGCTGACGGTTTTCTAGTTGATATGAGAGAGGGAGTGCTGCACACGTGTACATGTGAGCAGGGGAGGGGCAGAGAGAGAGAGGGAGAGGGAGAATCCCAAGCAGGCTCCGTGCTGTTGGCGCAGAGCTGACTCAGGGCCCAATCCCATGAACTGTGAGATCATGACCTGAGCCAAAATCAGGAGTTGGACACTTAACCAGCTGAGTCACCTATGTGCCCCAGTATTAGGTTTTTTGTTTTTTGTGTTTTTTTAAATCATTTTTTAAAATGTTTATTTATTTTTGAGACAGGGAGAGACAGAGTGGGAGTGGGAGAGGGGCAGAGAGAATCTGAAACAGGCTCCAGGCTCTGAAATGTCAGCACAGAACCCGACACGGGGCTCGAACCCACAAACCGCGAGATCATGACCTGAGCTGAAGTCAGATGCTTAACCGACTGAGCCACCCAGGAGCCCCTAGGTTTTTTTATATTGATTACATGTAGTGGTGATAATATTTTAGACATATTAGATATATTGGATTAACTAAAATGTATTATTAAAATTAATTTCACCTATTTTTTCTTTTTCAAATGTGGCTACTAGAAAATTTTAAATTACATTTGTGGCTCCTGTATTCTCTATTAGACAGCACTGATCTGGAGGCTGGCTTAGAGTCTCTTGGTACTAATTCTGTGCCCAGTTACTTCAATTAGCACACTTGATCTCATCCACACTGGTGTGAGATCTTCCATGTGGTTTAAGCACCTCCCTTAAACAGTGTCCAAGCAAGCGATTGGGTGTTAGTCGGGCTTAGTGGGCTGGCTTCTGGTTACAGCCTGCCCCGGCATGGGAGGCCAGCAGCAGAGAGATTACTGGACGTACTGCAAGTTATTTGCTTTCCACCAGGGGAACAGAATTAAATTTCCAGGGCCTGTGCATGTAGGAGGTCAAGGCCATAGACTCTACCCAGCTGACGTGATAACTCCAGCCTTGGGCAGAAAGTGTTGTCAGAAGTAGCAGGATGAAGGGGTCAACAGTGAAAGAAAATCAAGCAAAAACGTTTTAATTTTATGATTCCAGGGTTAAAATTGTATTTCCCTTGTGCCCGTTTGGCTATGCAGTTGGCATTTCCTGGGCTCTCCATTGTGACATGTCTTTTATGGCTTGATCACTGGGATTTCCTCTATACTATGCCTTCCATTTAGTCAGGGGGGATTTTGTTTTACTTTAGTCTTTTGGTGACTGGAGAGTCATGAGTTCCCATCACATTTAAATCAGTTTGTTAGCATCAAATTATCTCCCAGAGCAATGCAGAATAATAAGGTATAGGGAAATTTATGCTTATTCCTTTCCCAATTCATTTTGCTTCCTAATAAACCATGACTTTTATTTTTTATTTTTTAAATGTTTATTTATTTATTTTGAGAGAGAGAGCGAGAGAGAGAGCAAGAGAGCACTTGTGGGGAGAGTGGGGAAGGGGCAGAGAGAGTGAGAGAGAATCCCAAGCAGGATCCATGCTATCAGCACACAGCCCGACTTGGGGCTCGAATTTATGAACTACAAAATCATGACCTGAACCAAAATCTAGAGTCGGATATTTAACTGACTGAACCACCTGGGCACCCCAAACCATGTACTTTTAAATTCTAATCTGGGGCGCCTGGGTGGCTTAGTCGGTTAAGCGTCCGACTTTTGCTTAGGTCATGATCTCGCGGTTCGTGGGTTCGAGCCCTGCGTCGGGCTCTGGGCTGACTGCCAGCTCAGAGCCTGGAGCCTGTTTCGGATTCTGTGACTCCCTCTCTCTCTGACCCTCCCCTGCTCACGCTGTCTCTCTCTCTCTCCTAGAAATAAATAAAAAACATTAAAATAAATAAATAAATAAATAAATAAATAAATAAATAAATTCTAATCTACGTCTATTCCCAAGGAGGAAAGCTTATTTTATTATTTAACTTATTTACTATGGAATCTTTCCAACATACACAACAGAAAGGATAGTATAATGAGTCCACATGTATCTGTCATGAAGTTTCAATAATTGTCAAAACAATCTCGATCTTATATCATTTATTTCCCCAATATATTTCCTTCCTTCTTTTTTCTTGAGCATTTTGAAGGAAATCTCAGACAACACGTCTCTCGTAAACACTTCAGTGTGTATGTCTAACTGATAATAAGGGCTTTTTAAAGACATAACCACTCTGACATTTACCACTTAAAGAGACTAATAACCACTCCTCAGGGAAAGAAATTTCATAATTATTTGTGGTGACTGATGTTAACTAGACTTACTGCAGTGATCACCTCACAACATATGCAACTATTGAACTAATATGTTATACACTTGAAACTAATACAATGTTGTACGCCAACTATACTTCAATTAAAAAACTTATTCCTGGGGCACCTGGGTGAATCAGTCAGTTAAGCATCCAACTTTGGCTCACGTCATGATCTCACAGTTCGTGAGTTTGAGCCCTGTGTTGGGCTCACTGCTGTCAGCACAGAGCTCCCTTTGGATCCTCTGTCTCCTTCTTTCTCTGCCCCTCCCCTGCCTACTCTTTCTGTCTCAAAAATAAATAAACATTAAAAAAATAAACATGAAAATAAACTCATTCCTTACTATACTCTAATATCTGGAGCATATTTGAAATGCCCCACTTTATCTTAAAAGTGCCTTTTATGCAGGTTATTTGTTTGAATCAGGGTCCAAACAAGTATCATGCATTACATTGGGTTGCCATGTCTCTGAAATATCCTTTATTCTACCACAATCCCTTCTCTACAGGCTATGATACAAGAAGAAAATGAGTCATTTGTCTATAGACTCTCCCACAATCTGTACTGCTGCTTGTTTCCTCGTGGTATCGCTCTCCTTCTGCAAACTCCTGTATTTCTTGTAATTTGAGAGTTAGACCTTGAGATCTAAATGACAGGGTCAGGTTCAATGTTAAGGTCAAGAATCCTTCATACGAAGTGCTGTGTACTTCTTTGGGCACCGCATCGTGTGGTACATAATGGTTTATTGTCCTGCTTTTACAAAGGCCGGATTGATCGGTCTGTACCACGTGTGTCCGACTGATGCCCCCCTTAGGAAGTTTCCCGCCAACATTTCATCTCATGGTTTTGGTCTTCATCAAAGAAAGACCATTTTATACTCAGACTATGAAGACGAGTGAGGCCAGTATTTTTGGCCCAGAGCAGCCTCAAGAAGTTATAAAGATGCCTGTCGAAACAGGTTTGGCTCGGATACAGGTAATATACTTTTCTCCACGGCTCTGTTCGTTCACCCTATAGGGATGTTCATTCTGCGTGTAGGGACATATGATCGTCAGAGAAGGCCACTTGCCTGTGAGAGTATCCACGATGGTATTCCAGTGTGGGCATGCAAAATGGTGCAGCCACTGTGGGAGATAGTCTGGCGGTTGCTCCAAGGGTGAACATAAAGTTACTGTATGACCCAGCAAGTCCACTCCGATGTACAGTAGCATCCCTTTTCCATGGTTTCAATTACCCAAGGTCAAGAGCGGTCTAGAAGCACAAGATCCTCTTTCTGACCAAGCATCAGGAGGCGAATGCTATCCTAATACCAGGTCACACCTATGTCGTTCCCCTCACTTCACTTGTCACGTAAGCATTTTATCATCTCACGTCATCACAAGAAAAAGAAAGATGAGTACAATATAATAAGAGATTTTGAGTGCAAGAGACATAACTTTTATTACAGTATGTTGCTTTAATTGTTCTGTATTATGATTAGTTGTTGTTAATCTCTTACTGTACCGAATTTATAAATTAAACTTTATCCTAGGCATGTGTTTATAGGAAAAAAGCTAGTATAGATAGTGCTTGGTATTATCCATGGTTTCAGGCATCCACTGGATGTCTTGGAAGGAATCTCAGGTGGGTAAGAGGGGATGACCATAGACACCCAAGGGAACTGGAGGCATGTGTTCGCACAAAATCTTGTATACAAATATTCAACACAGCATTGTAATAATGGCCAAAACGTCTTTCTTTTCTCAAGTTTATTTATTTTTGAGAGAGAGAGTGTATGTGTGTGCATGTGTGAGCAGAGGAAGGCCAGAAGGAGTGGCGACAGAGGATCCGAAGCAGGTTCTGTGCTGACAGCAGAGAGCTCAAAACAGGGCTCAAACTCACAAACTGTGAGATCATGACCTGAGCTAAAGTCAGCCGCTTAACCGACTGAGCCACATAGGCGTCCCCATAGCCAAAAAGTTTTAACAACCCAGTGTCTATCCGTTGGTGAATGGGTGAATAAAATGTGGTACAATGGAATGTTATTCAGTAATAAAAAGAAATAAAGTATTGGCACATGCTATGACATGAATGAACCTTGAAAACATTATGCTCAGTGAAAGAAGTCAGTCACATAGGATCACATATCATATGATTCTATTTAAGTGAAGCGTCCAGAATAGTCAAATCCATTGAGACACAAAGTAGATTGGTGTCTACAGCTGTGTGTGTGTGTGTGTGTGTGTGTGTGTGTGTGTGTGTGTGTGTTTGGGGGGAGTGGGGGTGCTAGTGGATGGGGAATGGGGAATGATGGCTAATGTATATGGGGTTTCTTTTCGGGTGATGAAATGTTCTAACATTGTTTAGTGATGGCTGCACAACTCTTTACATATATGAAAAACCACTGAGTCATACACTTTAAACAGGTAAATTACACAGTCTTGAAATATGTTTTTTTATTATTATAAAAAACAAATAATGAGGCACCTGGGTGGCTCAGTCGGTTAGCCTCCGACTTCGGTTCATGACTTTGTCATGATCTCATGGTTCACGGGTTTGAGCCCTGTGTCGGGCTCTGCAGTGACAGCTGAGAGCCTGGAGCCTGCTTCGGGTTCTGTGTCTCCCTCTCTCTCTCTGACCCTCCCCCGCTTGTGCTCTCTAACCCTCCTAAAAATAAATAAATAAATTTAAAATACATATGTTAAAAAATAAAAAAACAAATAACAACCAGCTTTTTGAATAAGGGTTGCTTTAAAGACATGAAATGTTCCAACCACATCCTTTATAGAATCTTAGGGAATTAGACAATATGAAAGTTAGGATTGATTTTTCAGTTGTCTGGTCTTTTTATCTTGGTATTGTCTTTCCTATCTGCTTTTGCTAAATTTTAATTAAAATTAATAAGAGTGCCCAGTTACTAACTAACAATGAAAGATGAATGCTAGGTGTGAATAGAGCCACCAAAAAGATCAAATCAGATGAGAAAGTTGTTTAATGAATAACGATTTAGAATAAATGGTGTTAGATCAACCCATTTCCTGAATTAAGAACAGAGAACATAGGGGTGCCTAGATGGTTCAGTTGGTTAAGAGTCCAGCCCTTGATTTCATCTCAGGTCATGATCTCATGGTCCTGAGATGCACTGAGCCCCAAGTCGGGCTGAGCATGGAGCCTGTTGGGGACTCTCTCTCCCTCTCTCTCTGCCCTTCTGCAGTTTGTGTGCATGTGTGCATGTGCTCTCTCCCTCTCTTCTCATAAAAAAAAAAAAAAGTAAAAAAAAAAAAAAGAATGGAGAACATAAAATCTCTTAGGGCATAGAATAATGAATTATGTTTTTCATTTTATGACCAGTTTTTGTTTTTTAAAGAGAAGATGAGAAGGAGAGTTGCAGACAGGAGGGGGCAAAGAGACCCAGAAAAGCCTAGTGTTGTTCTGAATCTTGGAGACCTATTGTTACTCGGGCCTGAGAACACCCCTTAAAATATAATCAAGTCAGGGTGGAAGAAACATAAATCTGTGAAAAATACCTCTCTTGAATCTCTAGTCAGAGTTAGTATATAAAGAAAGGAGACTGTCCCACTAAATGACATGATCTAGTGATTGATAACATATGACCGTAAGCACTTTAAACTACAGAAAGTGAGAATTTGAAATACAGAATATCAAATACTAAGACCTAAGACATGAATTCAAAATGCAGAGGATTGCATAGACAAAGACAGATCTCAGGTCATTATTCAAAACACCAGGTGATTCAGAGGGAAAAATAGGCAGAAGGTTCTGCACAGGCCCTTTCTGATTGAGGCTGAGCTGGTGTTCCTTTGACAGAGTCACTCCAGACAGAGAACACGAGTCTTCCCAAAAGTGAACCAAAAGCATGGGTTGCCTGGGTGGCTCTGTCGGTTAAGCATCGGACTTAGGCTTGGGTCATGATCTCATAGTTTGTGGGTTCAAGCCCTGCGTCGGGCTCTGTGCTGACAGCTCGGAGCCTGCTTGGGATTCTGTCTCCTCTCTCTGCCCATCCCTCACTGGTGCTCAGTCTCTCTCTCAAAAATAAACATTAAAAAAAAATTTTTTTTAAGTGAACCAAAAACAAACAAAAAGACCAGAGGATGTTGGTTTTTAACTAATCTTGAATGGCCCATCACGTGGAGGGCTCACGTTCTATTGACCCAGGGTCAGGAGGCAAATATTGCTCAGAAAATGGAGATTCCTGAAAGACGGTTGAAGCTCCAGTTATTTCAAAAGCAATTTCAGACGCTGCAATTAGAGACATTTCCGTTAGAGAAACACAAGAAAAAACAGGAGTGATCAAGAAAGACATTCTCTGGCAGTGTTCTTTTTTTTTTTTTTTTTTTTTTTTACAGTGCTATTATAGCAGCTTTGACTGTGTTCCTTATGCCGTGCATTTCATCCCCACGCCTTACTCTTTCCGTAACTGGAAGCCCTTTCACTCACTAGCAGTACTCTTACTTTGTGACCTTTTAAGATTGTGCTCAAAAGATGTAAAAGCCCCATTGTGCTTTTATAAGTAAAGGTACATAATGCCTTGGTACAGGTCCTAAAGGCTTCAAGGAAGTCAGATTCAGCCCCCAACTTCCCACAGCCTTTTTCTGGACTCCATGAACTAATTTGTTCAAATCCCTTCCCCTGTTTTGGCTGAAGGCATGTGTTGGAGGACCTCTTCCATCTTTCCAAGCAGGTGGGAGACCGTATTGCACAGCCTTTCAGAGGCCTCGGTCAGGTCCCTGGAGACTCCATTTAAATTTAACATGCTGCAATTAATTCTGCTAAAAGATTGTGCCTGACAGTTTAAACAGTGTTATGTAAGAAGGTGGCACTCAGTTTGGTGTTGTATCAATTTACAGTCGAGGTAGCATATTCTCACATGGGCCATAAATCCTGCGGATCTGCCAGCTTTCAGCTGGATTTATAGGCTTGTTTCCAGACACCCCCCCACCCCCAGGCACATGCCCCCCGCCCCCCAGCCTCCACCTCCCCCCAGTGCTGGAACAGCCCTCTTCAGACCCTCGCTTCAGAATCTGACAACACGTCAGGGAAGAGCAGTAGTGAAGTTACACAGCAGGAGAAGCATGAGAACTGGGCTATTTATAACCTTGCCCTTCTTAATCATCCCGTTCTGTATTATGAGCATGGTCTTAACCTAAAGTTATTGGTCTAAATTAGCCAGTTCTGAAGTGAGACTCTTGTAATTTTTAGAGTTAAATGATAATTTCTAAGCAGCCATTAATACTCTAAGACCCAAATACAAAAAATTTTTATATCTTTTTTGACACCATTCGCATATCACACAAGCCATTTGTTTAAAGCCTATGCTTCAGTGTTTTTTTCTGGACGTTCACTGGGTTGGGCAAACATCATCATCGTCTGATTTTAGAATATTTTTGTCCCTTTTTTTTTAATTTTTTTTAATGTTTTATTTATTTCTAGGAGAGAGAGAGACAGCGTGAGCAGGGGAGGGTCAGAGAGAGAGGGAGTCACAGACTCTGAAACAGGCTCCAGGCTCTGAGCTGGCAGTCACCTCAGAGCCTGATGCGAGGCTCGAACCCACGAACTGTGAGATCATGACCTAAGCGAAAGTCGGACGCTTAACCGACTAAGCCACCCAGGCACCCCTATTTTTGTCCTTTCTAAAAGGAAGCTTGTTCTCATTAGACGTTGCTCACCTATCACTCCCACCTCACTCCCATCCCCGCAACTGAAGACCCCAGCAGCCATAAATCTAATTTCTGTCTATATACATTTGCCCATCTGGATGTTTCATAGAAATGGAATCATACAATATGTGATCTTTTGTGACCGACTTCTGTCACTGAACATAATGTTTTCAAGGTTCCTCCACCCATAGCATGAATGACAGTATTTCATTTATTTTTACTGCCAAATGAATAACATCCATTGTGTGAATATACACATTGTGTTCATCCGTTCATTTTCTGGTGGACTCCATACAAAAAGTTTATATAAGAAAAAAACAAGGGCTCATATATAACCACGGGAATTTACCTTGGATGCCTACCACACATGTTCTGTAAGAATTTCTAAATTCTAGTTGAAATGTAATTTACCTGGAAGGTTGGCTCTGAGTTATGATACAGAGGATGAACTATAGAATGTATAGCATTTTACTCAGACCTTTCTGGATTAGGAGAGCCTTTCCTCTGACGTTTGCACACCACACTTCCAACAATCTCTGGTCCTACTTTGCTACAGCGGACGAGCATGTTCTAAAGAGCACTGGCATGGTCTTGACGAGCCTGCTAGTGATTCTTCAGCTAACTCTGTGCAGTTTTTACCTGGTGATGTTTCAATATGGATGTTCTAAATTGCCAGGAACTTCCCGACTATCCAAAACGAAATCCATACTCTGGAGTCAAGCCTTCCGAGTGGCTGCCCAGAGCTGAGACAGGGGTGGGGAGATATGCATGGAGTCCCAGGCTGAGAGAGACGTGAGATCTGAAGAGGACCCTTCCAGAAGCGATGACTCACTGTCTAGAAAAGGACACTTGGGGGGCTCAGTTGCAAACATAACCTCAACCAATTTGTGCAGAGCTGTGTAGCTTACCTGCCAATAGTCATTTTCAAAATGATGCTATTTCACTGCCCAAAGATTAGTACTTATAGTGCTGGCTGTAGCAGCAATGAGAGCAGATGAATCGCTACCATTATAATCCCCAGGTGAATGGTATCAACTACTGCATGAAAGAAACGGCACCCTCGAAGCAGTCAGAGGCTGATTGGACTAATTTGAAGGACTTATGAATAAAATATAATAGCCTGGGATATAGAGGTGGGGGTGGGGGCTGCACAGTGCTTCTCAGACACAGGCAACGAATGCCCTGGAAACTCAAGCATCATGTTTTTCTGCTTGCTCCACTGATGACATGGTGACACCAAGCTGTCATGTCTGTTTACTCCCCTGTAAAGCAGATGGCGTAATGATTGTCAGAATGGTGAACTGAAATAATGTATGTAAAAGTGCCTGAAATCTGGCAAGCGCTCTATAAACCATTAACTGCATCTGAGAAGAGCTACGTGAGTCCAATTTGGCATATGCTGAATGCCAATATAGCTTCTCTATTTTACAAAAATGATTTCTAGGTCCTGATGATTGCAACGGTTTTCAACAGGACAACTGTCATTTGGAGAGATCCATGAATGTCACTAAATGTTGACATGTATAGAACAGCCAGGTCAGTTCAGTGGCACCCGAGGGATCCAGAGTAAACAGTGCAGGATACAATTCCTGTTCTCAAGAAACTTCTGGTCTCGTGGGGTCCGGGTTACCCCTACTAGGTATGAGCTCTGGGCCAATATTTTTTGCAAGTCCCTTGTCTATATAAACAATCTGATTGAAAGAATGTATTATAAAATGTATAGACCCAGCTAAGGCATAATTTACAATAACAGGGTTTATTGTGTACTCAGTGCATGTAGAGTCTTGGTGGTGGTTAAGCACCACCTCTTTTGTTCATGTGCGGGAATCATCTTTCTGTGTGCTTTGGTGTCCGACGCCCCACTCCTGACTACATTTACATCTCCCGTCACGAGAAGAAGTATTAGCACTGTTAACACCTGCAATATCATTCATGGCTCTTCAGAACTTGTATGTACTGAAACAACAGAGATCTCGTCTCTGCAGTTCGCCACACTGTTTATTTCACACCGGGGGCATCGTTATTCATGATGCCGTACCGTTTGCTGGGTTGCCTGTGGACGCTGGGTCCCACTGACTCAGTGTTACTGTGCTTTACTGACGATGACCACAAAGGGGAGGTTATGTGGAATGTGCAGGAAAATGGGAATAATAATTTGTTCTTTGGTCAAGTAAGCTTTTCTATTTGGAATGTTAGGACTTTATCACACATCATCTAATTATGTCTTCTCTGTTCTTTAGACTGTAGTCCCTGCGTTGTTAGAATGTGATCTCGTTGACTGTGGTCCACACCCCTACTTTCCCGATGCTGCCACCGGCAGGGGGCTGGAGGGGCAGGGCTAGGAAGAGAAGAGAGGTCTAGTTCTTGTAAGGAATGGCAGTCCTTTACCTGCCAAAACAGGCCGCATGTTGATTGGGAACGGGAGAGGACACTGATCAGAAGGGTGCCTTGCGTTGGAAGGGCCCATTGGCATTGGGGAGTAATGGTTTTGAAAGCCCATGGAGAAGATAGGCACAGGCACTTCTGGAGGGAGGACTCGTGACATGGGTCAGGCAGGAGCCTATGGAGAAGGGTGGGTGGTGACTGCCCTACGTGACAGCCAGGGTGAGGAGGGTAGGGAGGCACACTGGGTGAAGGATGCCTGTACCATCCCCAGTGGCCAGGTGCTATTTTTTTAAATATTTATTTTTGAGAGAAAGAGGATACGAACAGGGGAGGGGCAAAGAGAGAGGGGGACACAGCATCTGAGGCAGACTCCAGGCCCTGAGCTGTCAGCACAGAGCCTGACGTGGGGCTTGAACTCACGGACTGTGAGATCGTGACCTGAGTTGAAGTCCGCCACTCAAACAACTGAGCCCTCCAGGCACCCCCTCGGGTGCTATTGATGGCAGGTGGCATCACACTGGGAAACGGGCAAGTGAAAGCCGAGGCTGGCTTCCCGAGCTTGTGAGTTGGTTTCATATGAATGAAATCACATGATAAGTGGTCTTTCATGACTGGCTTCTGTCGTGTAGCGTGAGTGGTTTAATTCTCTTCTGTCTCCATCTCAAAATTCTTAATCATTTTATCCATGGGGGCGCCTGCTTGGCTCAGTCAGTTGAGCATCTGACTCTTGATTTTAGCTCAGGTCATGATCTCATGGTACATGGGATCGAGCCCTGTGTCAGGCTCTGCTCTGAGCATGGAGCCTGCTTGGAATTCTCTTTTCCTCACTCTCTGCCCCTCCTCGGCTTGCGCACATGCTTCCCCCTCCTCAAATAAATAAATAAGCTAAATAATAATAAAAATAATAATAATAACAACTAAATGTGTGAATTTGTGCCTTGTAAGTGCAGTATTATAGAACAACAGAATATGCATGTGAGTGGCAGAAATACGCCAGGGCCAGGCGCTGACTATCGGCTTGATGGTCAGGCACACGTGTGTGTAGGAATGACTTGAGGACAGTCTGGGCACCGTGAGGGTCTCTGGAGGACAGGCCAGGCCCTGGGCCCTGATCAGAGGTGATGACAGCTGCAGTCAAAGGAGAAAAATGACTCCATGGTGGGGGGGGGGGGGTTGGGGGCACGTGCAGGACTGGGTGGGAGGCAGCCGGACTTCTGTCCCCAGAGCCCATCCTGCAGTGTCTGCACAAATATTAACTCTCCGGCCTGAGCACCAGGACAGCAACTGCGGGTGCTCAGGCAGTAAAGTATGTCGGTAAATTACTACAAAAGAAAAGCATCAACATGGGAATTGCAGTACGGCGTATCAGGAAGTGATTAGAATTCACAAAGGGTTTCAGATCTCCAGTTTTTTAGACTGCTGAAACACTGTGAAGCAAAGCAAATATCCATGGGCTTGGAAATTAAATTTAAAGGTCATTGCTTTCAACCGAAAAGAACACTGCTTTCATAAGAAGCTTCAAATGAACCAATTATTAATGAGGAAGAAAAATTTTAAATTAAATTTTCCTTATAAGTGAAGATACAATTACAGAATGCATAAATAAGTGTTTTAAGTTGTCTAAAAATCATGAAGCCAATTTCAAACACTTCCACAAGCTAGAGGAAGTGCCAGAGAAAACCTTTAAATGCCAGTGTGTAAATTTAATACTTAAATTTGAATTCAGATTTACACCAAATTGATTTGTAGGAAGAGTTAAGTCTTTTTTAGAAAAACAGTTCTGTGAGAATCACCTCTAGATGTGCTAAACTTTGTATTTCCAAATAATTTAGCAGAAATTTTTCCCAACATTGTCACAGACCATAAATGCTGTTAAGAACTCCAGAAGTAGTTCAACCTTCTCAAAATTAAAAATTACCAAAAAATGATATGTGACCTTGCATTTGCCAAGAGGGACTGATGCTTCTTTTAATTGTAGATTGAAAATGAAATTGCTAAAATTGTAACTTCTGGTGCTCTACTCAGTGGATATACAGAAAAGGAAGTGAGAAAAATCTTAACATTAAGTCAAGATTTAGTGTATTATATAATATTATGTCAGACGATGGGATATTGGTCAGCACTGAAAATAAATGAGCCGGAAAGCCATGAAAAAGACATGGGGAAAACTTCCATGCATATTTACAAAGCGAAAGAGGCTGAATCTGACAGACGTATACATCCTGTGAGTCTGAAACTGCCTAAAAAATAAAGTCTCTTTACAAAAAGAGGGGAGGGGCACCTGGAAGGCTCAGTCTGACTTTGGCTCAGCTCATGACCTCACTGTTCGTGAGTTCAAGCCCCGCATTGGACTTGCTGCTGACAATGCAGAGCCTGCTTCCAATTCTGTGTCTCCCTCTCTCTCTGCCCCTTCCCCACTTGCACTCTGCCTCTGTCTGTCTCTCAAAAGTAAACATTAAAAATGAAAAGAGTCAGACGCTTAACCAACTGAGCCACCCAGGCACCCCTGGGACAGTCCATCTTTAAGGGACTGAAACAAATAAATAAAAAGCCAAAATGATCTCTCAGTAGCTTTAATTAATTTTGTTTCATTAGTTTTGCACTCTTCATGGTCCTTCCTGTTGCATAATTATTTGTAAATTATAGCCATAACTGCTTCTTAATTTGTAGTAATTTTATCACTCAGAGGGTAATTGTTAATTATTTTCCCTATGATTATCATGGAAGAGAAACAAGACTTCTAAAAGCTGTGAAATTAAATCGGAAGAGAATTTCAAACAGGCACAATCCCCTTTGCTCTGACATCCCAGATGGTGCCGGTGGTTTATATTCATAGTTATGCAAAATGACAGATGTCAGGAGCAAATATTTTCAGCATATTAATAAGAGCAACGCACTGGCCCCTTCTGTATTAGCAGATATGGCACTGATAACGCTGAGAACTCTCAGATACGGCAGGTTAAAGGGCTCATGCGCTGTCTTCAATTTGTTTAGTATCTGGATCAGTAAATGGATCAAAAAATTGAAGCTATAGCCTCTACTCCCCCAGAGATGTCCTGCGTGACTCTGGCTATGTTCCTTTTGGAATGAGCGAGGGTTTGAATGTATAAGTGGACCAGTGAATCTAATAATAGTAACAGCTTGTGCATCCAGCATAATAGGGAATGAGATGGTACACACATTTTTCCAAATATCTGACGTTTATCTCTGTAAGCTCTGAAATGTTGATTGTATCAGCTTTTAAGGAAATCCCAGGAAGGCTTATGGTGCAGATGAAGTCTGCAGGAGGTTTGCTGGATAATTCGCTCTTACTTGGAAGGAAGAAGGCTGATCTTTTTGTGCTGTTCTGGCCCTTCAACTGATTGGATGAGGCCCACCCACATTGTGGAGGGCAATCTGCTTTACTCTAATGTTAGTCTCATCCAGAAATACCCAGAATAATGTTTGACCAAATATCTGGGCACCCCATGGCCCAGTCCAACTGACACACAAAATTAACCATCACAAAAAATATATGAAATAGATGGAACAAATGGAAAAGCAGATTTAAACCCAAATACATCAGTACTTACATTACCCATATATGGACTATATATTGTATGGAAAGGAGAGCCACAGCGTCCCAGAACTCCCTTCCTAACTTGACCACTTCCAAGAAGACCTGTTGGAGGTGATGTAGCATTCATGGTAGAGAGATCGCCAGCCTCATTCCTCTCCCATAGAGGTGAGATTCAGTATGAGGATTCTGTTCTTACAAGTCCCTTCTGGAACGTGCTGTTGGATGAGTTAGACTTTCTCAACACATGAAAGCAATGCTTCAGCTCTAGCACCTTTTTTTTTTTTTTTTTTGAGAGAAAGAGCAAGAAGCAAGAATGAGTGAGTGGGGGAGGGACAGAGAGAAAGGGAGAGAGAGAGAATACCAAGCGGACTCCACACTGTCAGCAAGAAGCCCAACGTGGGACTCAAACTCACGAACTGTGAGATCATAACCTGAGCCAAAATCAAGTCAGACACTTGACTGACTGAGCCCCCCAGGCGTCCCATCCAGCACCTTGTTTTAACTAGTATGACTCTCTCCTCTCATGAAAACTGACATGACTGGTTTTCAAATATTTTGTGCCTTGTTAGCATCGGACAACAGCAGCAACCTCTGTTCATTCATCTGAGCTCCCTCTGCTGTTTCAGCAACATAGATCATTAAAAAAAACCAAAAAAACAAAAAAACAACAACAAAAAACCCACAATAAAAAAAAAACCAACATACCCTCTGCCCTCCCCCTTCCTCTCAACATAAAACCTAAGAACTCTTAAGAGGAGGAGAGGAACAGAAATTGGTTTGGGGATTGCTATGGTCTGAATGTGCCTCCCCCTCACATTCAGATGTTTAAATCCTAACCCCCACGGTGATGATGTGTGGAGTGATCAGGTCGAGTGGGCAGGGGAACTCTGTCCACATGATGGGATTAGCGTCACCGTTATATAAAGAGGCCCAAGAGAGACCCTTCACCCTTTCTATCATGTGAAGACACAGAAGCTTTCTCTGTCACCAGACACCTGGTCTCCCAGGACCATGCTCTTGGACTTGCAGACTCCAGAATTATGAGAAGTAAATATCTGTTGTCTATAAGCCCCCCAGCCTATGGTTTTGTTTTTTTTTAACAGCCATCTGGATAGGTGAAGGAATGGTAAGGAAGGTCCCTTAGATTTAGATTTTATTTTTTTATTTTTAAAAATTTTTAATGGTATTTATTTCTGAGAGAGAGAGAGACAGCATGAGCAGGGGAGGGTCAGAGAGAGAGGGAGACACATAATCTGAAGCAGGCTCCAGGCTCTGAGCTGTCAGCACAGAACCTGACGTGGGTCTCAAACTCACAAACCGTGAGATCATGACCTGAGCCAAAGTCGGACGCTTAACTGACTGAGCCACCCAGGCGCCCCTAGATTTAGATTTTAAAAAGAAGCAATCTTTTAAAATTTTAAAAAAATATTTATTTTTGAGACAGAGAAAGAATGAGAAAGGGAGAAACAGAGAGAGGGGAGACACAGAATCTGAAGCAGGCTGCAGGCTCTAAGCTGTCAGCACAGAGCCCACCATGGGGCTCTAACTCACAAACTAGATGATTATGACCTGAGCCAAAGCCAGTCACTTAACCGACTGAGCTACCCAGGTGCCCCCCAAAAGAAGCAATCTTCATGTGAAAGATTAAACAAGAAGTTATGGGATGTGCTTTTTAAAAATTGTCAGTTTTTTCTTCCACTATTTCTTCCTTCTCATCATAACTAAAAATTATGTGAGCGGCAATCAGTATTGCCAAGGTGATCCTCATAATTCATGGCTTGGAGTTATTTATTCTTCAACAAATATTACTGGAATTCCCATCATGCACGTGGTATCTGCTGCTGAGGGTACAGTGGTGAGGAAGAGGGTTGTTTATATGATGCCCTTTTGTCTTATAAATCTTCAAGTTTTTGTTTTAATATCTCCCATTGTCATACCCGTTGCCTGCATAATATAGGAATCATTAATGAATATTAATGCCATTTGCTTTGGATTTAGTTCTAAAAAATAAGTACTTCTAAGTCTTGTCTCCATGTGATCTTCAAACCCATCAGTATGGTCAATAGGAAGCAGCTTAAGAGCACAGATTTGGGCAGGGGACTTAAACTTTCCGTGCCTCAGTTTCCCCACAGTATAATTGAGATGATAAGAATAACACTACTTCAAACAGGACTGTTGGAAATAATAAATGAGTTCATACATGTAAAGTGCTTAGGATAATGCCTGACATATAGAAAACACAAAACAGATGTGAGTTATTAGTTATGTCTGTGCATGAATTAACTGAGCACCTACCATGTATTTGCGCTCCCTCTAAGCAAACATAGAAACAGAAATTTTATACTTTGCTAATCACGTGTTGTTTCCACACCGTAGGAGTGCTAACAATACTGACTCCATCTTTGGCCCGCCATCTTGTTGACTTCTGCGAGATGATGTCCCTCAGGGCTGTTATTACATGTTCCAGGCTTCTTGGGAGTTCATGCGTGCCCTGACGGGAATTCAGGAATTTGAGAATGCAGGAAGGCTTGTTCTGAACTTCCCTAAAGTTGTTTAGATTATAACTTCAGATAACTTTAGAGTAGAAATAACTAGTAGAGATAACTCTAGAGTAGAGATGGCAGTTTCGTCCCACTCCCTCTGGTGCACAGAGGGCGCCATGAGGTTGGTTAAATATTAGACCCTTTGTCCTCCTGCGGTGGCCTCTGCTCATCCCCTCGCTCTATAAAATCTGTGGACTAAGGGGTCCAGACTGCAGACAAAGGCTGTGTAGTTCTGTCCCCTCCCACTACCTCCGTCAGTAGGTTACCCTGAATAAAATCGTGTAAGCTGTATGGAGTCGCCTTCTTCATTTTTTGGTCTCAAAGTGCCTTCTCAGTTTGGGCGACACTTTACTGCTGTCTCCCATCCACCTTAAAACACTCTACCCCTCTCTCATTCTTTTCACCAGCAAACTGTCTGAAAGACAGGTCTTCCCAACACTGGCGTCTCTGTTTCCTCACTGTTGACCACACCTGAATCCTCTGCCCTGTGGATCCTGGCTCTGGTTTTCTTTAGGACTTGTATTTCTGGAAGTCACTAATATCCCCAAAGTTCAGTAAGATGTTCCCATGGGGCTTCTCTTTCTTGAAGTTTTGGAGGCATTTGGCCCTTGATGTGTATTGTTCTTGTGGCTTTTCTGACCCTGTGGTTTGGAGTTCTCCAATCTTTTTCACCTTTTCTCTGTCTCCTTTGCTCTTTGTTCAGTTCCAAGTACAAAGATTCTTCAAAGTTCTGTACTCAACTAACTTCTCTTCTTCTTTCTCTATTGCTACCTTGGGACATGTCAGCCATTTTCACAGGGTGAACTGTTACCACCGGGAGAGGGGTAATAGAAGCCAAAAGTACCACCGACCTCTTCTCTAGACACCAATGGGGTGTCCAACAATTCAATTCAATTCACACATGAACTACCTAGAGTTGGCATCAGATTCCATAGATGTAAGGATTCGGTCTCACACAAATGCTCTCCCTTCAGTTGCTGGCCACAGTTCCTGGTACCCAAACTCTGACCAACACTATAAAGCAAGGGTTCCTATGACCCTCCCTCTACTGGTCCAATAATTTGTTAGAACAGTTTACAGAACTCAAAAAAACCACTTTACTTAGGTTTACTGGTGTATTTTAAGGGGTACAACTCAGAACTGCAGATGAAAGACATGTAGAAGGCAAGGCATTGGGGGAGGGGAACCCAGAGTTTCTGGGCTGCCTCTGATGCACCACTCTCCCAGCACCAACTAGGAAGTGTAGCAAATCTTGCTATTTAATAGTTTTTATAGAGCTTAGTCCCTAGCCACTCAACTTGCTGAGTTTGCAGAAGACTCTGTTGGCTTCCTAGGATTGCCGTGCCGAGCTACCACCGACCAGGTGGCTTCAAACGGTGCAGATCTATTCTCTCACAGCTCTGCCTCCCAGAAGTGGAAAAGAGGGATCAGTTAGGCTTGTGTCTTCTGAAGCTCTGAGGGAGAAACCATCCCTGCGTCTCCTTGCTTCTCATGGCTGCGGGCAGGCGATCCTTGGTGTCCCCTCATGTGTCCGTGCGTCACTCCAGCATCTGCTGTGTCTCTGTGTCCTCTCCTCTTCCTTTTAGGACACCGGTCAATGGATGTACGGCCAACCCCAAATCCAGGAGGGTTTCATCTCAAAAATTTTAACCAATGTTACATGCAAAGACCCTATTTCCAATTAAGGTTGCATTCTGAGGTTCTGGATGGACGTGAAGTTGGGGGTGGGGGACGCTATTGAACTCGCAACACACACATTTGCTGAGAAGCCAAAGACAATATGCTCACAGTCCCAAAGGAGAGAAGCTCACGAGTCGGCTTAGGTCACATGACCTCCCCTGGACCAGGCTGTTGCTGCGCAAAGGAGCTGGGCCTCCTGATGGGCCAGCCTGGCCCATGCACGTGCCTGCACTGGAGAAAGAGGGTCCACGTGGAGGTCAGCCTCTTTCCAGTGCAGTCCACACACTCAGAATGGAAGGAAAGGTCCCGACAGGGAGCACCTCTGCCACGTTCCTCCCACCCCCAAGCATCACCACTGTTCGTTCTGGCTCCGCCTCTGAAACAAAAATAAGCACTGAGATCAACATTCCCGTAGTTCATAAAACCGATCGATCATCGGGTGGCCGCCAATGCCGTCTCTTCAAGGAGTGGGAGTGGGGTTAGCAAGTCTTAGTTAGAGTCCCCACTGCCTGTGAATTAAAGATTAAAATGATCAGGCAGGTGACCTTTGTTCCCCAATTTTATTTTGTTCATAAAAACAACTGTCTCTATCCAAAGGAATGATGGTGGTTTTTCACGTTTACATGGCCCGTGGCACATTTATATATATTATCAAAATTAAGAAGCACAGGAACTCTGGGAGGTAGGCGTGTATTATTATCTCCATCTTAAATTGAGGGGCAGAACATTGAAGCAATTTGCCTGAGGTCACATGATCAGTCACTTGCAGAACCAGAATTAGACTCCAGGCGCTCATGATTCCTGATCTAGGGGTTTCTGCACTTATTATAACAGCCCATTTCTGGTATTCCCCATTAACATGAGGACACCACTCGGGCGAACATCACACCTTCCCTTCACCGGCCTCTCCATGATACATGATTGCTTTCCTGCTGGGATGCAAACATCTGAGCTCACAAATATATATTTTTTCTTCCCCAGAGGCATAGATTTTCATGCAGAGGAAACGTAAAACTCAGGGGTTTGTGGAGAGGTCAACCTGTGCTCTCTACTGGGAAAAAGGAAAAATAGAAAGCTTGGATATTTTCTTTTCTTCTTGTGATAAGATGAAGAACAAGAAAATAAAAAATAAAAACTTCCTCTGGAAGAACTGAGGCTGAGGGTGACAGGCTTAGATCATGACAGGAGGCATTTACCGGGAATCCGAACAGCATCTGCATGTAGACGGCCTTACTGGGCATATTCGTGGTGCGTGGCGTGAGGTAATAGTGTTAAATATTTCACAGCCTGATTATTTCCCAGTGTTTGTTCTAACGCAGGTTTTCCTCAGACCCAGACAATAGCGACAGAAACCAAACGGCATTTCTTCACTGCCTTTGAAACCACATGAAATCCAGCCCTTCCCATCATTCGAGACCTCCTGACGAGTTGAGGGAGAGAACTCAGGAGAAAGGTGTGTGTGATGGTTAATTTTATGTGTCACCTTGCCTAGGCCACGGTACCCAGATATTCATTTGAACACCAGTCTAGGTGTTGCTGTGCAGCTATTTTTTAGATGACATCAACATTTAACTTAGTAGATTTTGAGTGTAGTACATCCATCTCCATGATGTGGTGGGCCTCGTCCAATCAGTTGAAGGCTTTAAGAGTAAACAGACTGAGGTCCCCTGAAGAAGAAGGAATTCTGCCAGCAGACTACCTCTGGACTTGAACTGCGACATCAACTCTGCTCTGGGTCTCCAGACTTCTGAACTACCCTGCAGGCTTTGGATTGGCCAGCCTCCAAAACCCGGTGGATCAATTCCTTGAAATAGATCTCTTTGTATTATCTCCATGCACATCCCATTGGTTCTGTGTCTCTGGAGATCCTGACGAATGCAGTGAGCGTTGAGTAGCCTCGGTTTCTGGCCGCAGGCGCTTGTGCACGCTTTTCTAGGTGCGACATGACAGCCGCCCCACCCCGTTTCTCGTGGCTGCTTTTGTTTCCCTTGCCGTGCCACGTGCACGCAGCCTGCAGGCTTGGTCCTGCGGGACGGACAGGTCATTGTCACATGTGCTGCCCTTCTCTCACGTCTGTCTCTCCCCTGCTGTGACAGGCTCTGTGCCTGGGCCCGCGTCCCTTGTCCCGATGCCTTGGGGCTGTGCTGACTTACCCTAGTCTGTTAGGGATGCTGATGTCAAAGCCCCAGCAAGGTTCCCGTCTTCTCTTCCAGGGCTTCGGGACACATTTCTAAGGGAAGCCATTGTTTCTAATTACTTTCAGAGGTATCATGAAGCTTTTTTTATTGAAAAAATTAGTACGTTGATATGTTCAAATAAATTCTCTAAGACACAGATAGATATAAAGGCTCCACGGTGTAAATTCTCCTCAAGTTATTTCCTGAACTCCTGAATGACTTTCAGTCATGTGCCTTAGCTTTAATGTTTGACATTCTAATCCCGATGTCAAATTCAACATCATTTGTGAATTTAAGCATTGAATTCTCTATCAGCAGCCCAGGGATGTTCACATTTAATTAAAAACGACTGGGGAAGACATTTCTTTAATAACTTATTAGTCTATTATTAGTCACTTGAACATATGGGAGCTCTAGCCTTTAGGAATTAAATGACTTTTATCTTCCCTCTTTCCTGAAAAATCCACAATTTTTCATTAGCTCTTCTTGGTACTTGAACTACTTTCCTTTGGGGTGGGGGAGGGCAACATTCTACTCTTTTACTGGAAAGCTTACCCTTGACAATGACCCCAGAGAGTAGTGGGAAATGCAGAGTGAGCCTCTTCTGCAGATGACACAGTACTCCTGGCCTTGATTTCCCCTCCCTGTGTCCTAAAGTTCGATTAAGATGATATACAATATAGGCACGACTGGGTGGCTCAGTCGGCTGAGCGTCCAACTTCGGCTCAGGTCACGATCTCATGGCTCATGGGTTCAAGCCCCGTGTCAGGCTCTGTGCTGACAGCTCAGAGCCTGGAGCCTGCTTCGGGTTCTCTGTCTCCCTCTCTCTCTGCCACTCTCCTGCTCCCACTCTGTCTCTTTCTCTCTAAGAAAGAAATAAACATTAAAAAATGATACACAATATATTTCTTAAAAGAATAAATCCATAACTGAGCTGGAAAGGAAGAAAGGGTATTATCCATGAACCAGAATTTTTAGGAAGGATTCTGGAGTATTGAAAGCAAATAGCACCAGATTTATGAGGAAGACAGAGACATCTATCACTCAGCACAGGGGGCAAGGGCACCATTAGCAAGGACACCCCAGAGAAACTCCAAGCTTAGGCTATATGGTAGTAAAGGGAGATATTAGCCTAAAGACTGTCTGCAGGATAGAAAGACTGGTTGCCAGACCGGCCTGCCTCTTTGCCACTTAACACATATAAGCCTCCTGTGCATCACCTGAAAGAGGATAAGAATCAAGCAGAAATATAGGCAAAGGATGCTAATAGTCAAAAGAAATACACATGGCCTTTAAGTACATGAAAAGGTGCTCAAATTCACTAGGGCGTCTGGTAAATGCAGATGAGAATGACCATAACACACCATACTTTACTCATTTAAAAGCTGACACTATTCTGCTAATGTGAGTGCACGGGTGAATGGGCTCTGAATTCCGTTGGAAGGAGGACTTTGAAGGAACGGTTTATCAGCATCTAACAAAACGTCCCACATACGTGGTCTCTGGTACAGCAATTCTTCTAGCATTCTCCTCCAGAAATACTGACACATGTGGGAAGATGCATTACGAGAATACACCAGGCAGCATCACTTGCAATGGCTGATAATCAGAAACAGTCAACAGGGGAGTGGATAAACTGTTTCTTCATATTCTGAAATACTGTGTTTACCAGAACAGATGTGGAAAGATCCTTAAGACATTCAGTTAAATAAAAAATTAAAGGGGCGCCTGGGTGGCTCAGTCGGGTAAGCGTCCGACTTTGGCTCAGGTCATGATCTCACGGTTTGTGGGATGGAGTCCCGCATTGGGCTCCACGCTGACAGTGCAGAGCCTGCTTGGGGTTCTCTCTCTCCCTCTCTCTGCCCCTGCCCTGATTATGCTCCCTCTCTCTCTCTCAAAATAAATAAATAAACATAAGAAAGAAAGAAAGAAAGAAAGAAAGAAAGAAAGAAAGAAAGAAAGAGAAAGAAAGAAAGAAAAGAAAGAGAAAGAGGGAAAGAAAGAAAGAAAAAAAGAAAGAAAAGAGAGAGAAAGAGAGAAAGAAAAGAGAGAAAGAAAGAAAAAGAAAGAAAGAAAGAAAAGAGAGAGAGAAGGAAAGAAAAGAAAGGAAAGAAAGAAAGAGAGAAAGAAAGAAAGAAAAGAGAGAAAGAGAGAAAGAAAGAAAAGAGAGAGAAAGAAAGAAAAGAAGAGAAAGAGAGAAAGAAAGAAGAGAGAGAGAGAAAGAAAGAAGGAAAAGAGAGAGAGAAAGAAAGAAAAGAGAGAAAGAAAGAGAAAGAGAGAAAGAAAGAAAAGAGAGAGAAAGAAAGAAAAGAGAGAAAGAAAGGAAAGAAAGAAAGAAAAAGAGAGAAAGAAAAGAAAGAGAAAGAGAAAGAAAGAAAGAAAAGAGAGAGAAAGAAAGAAAAGAGAGAAAGAAAAGAGAGAGAAAGAAAAGAAAGAGAGAAAGAGAAAGAAAGAAGAGAGAGAGAAAGAGAGAAAGAAAGAAGGAAAAGAGAGAGAGAAAGAAAGAAAAGAAACAGAGAAAGAAAGAAAAGAGAGAGAAAGAGAGAAAGAAAGAAAAGAGAGAGAGAAAGAGAGAAAAGAGAAGAAGGAAGGGAGGGAGGGAGGGAGGGAGGGAGGGAGGAAGGAAGGAAGGAAGGAAGGAAGGAAGGAAGGAAGGAAGGAAGGAAGGAAAAGCTAGCTTTCCCACAAATCCTCTGTTTCTATCTCATTGCCCAGAACTGAGAGAACTGAGCCCCCTCCGCAAACGAGCCTGGGCCGCAGCACAGGTCTCCTCTCTCAACACGCCCAGGGTTCTGCTGGGAAGGAAGAGAGGGAAGCGAACACGGGTGGGGACGGAGGTGCACAAACATGTCTCCTGCGGACAGAAAATGTTATGTGTGTCACCAGGGAGAGCTGTTACCTCCGGGGAAGGGAGCATAGTTCCCTCGTATTTGACATACTTCTTTTTTGTTGTTGATTTTGAAATAATTTTTAACATATGGAAAACTTTCAAGAACAGTAGAAGAAACTTTCCTGAACCGTTTGAGAATAAGTTGCTGAGATCATGCTCCATAATCCCTGAGTTCTTTAGTTTGTGATTCCTGCAAACAAGGACACTCTGCTTCCTCCCCGAGCGAAACTAGCACCATCAAAATCAGGACATTATCAATGAAATCTTCTTACCATTGAATCCACAGATCTCAAAGTGCATTCTTTTCTTTAGGACAATATATTGAGTTTCTGCTGATGATTTCCCCTCATGTCGGCTACTTGGGAGCAAACACGGATTGTTTGGATCAGAACTGTGTCCTTTGAAGGGCTTGAGCAAACAACGGGGGGGGGGTCTTTGGCTGCAGGCTGGAACTCAAGAGCAGAGGTGGAACAGATTCACGGTGTGATCTCAGCACTCTGTGGATGACTGCGCGGGCCAGGGCGGCTGGGACGAACGTGGATCCGGACTCCAGGGCAACTCAAGTCCCCCCCCCGCCACCCCAGTTGCTTTCCCTTTTTAGAGGGATGAGAGTGGCCTTGCCAACTGGGACACAGTGTCTGGGCATCGGGCAGTCTGAAGTTTAGGGGACAGCTGCTCAGGGAGGTAGGTCCCCAGAGTGCCTGCTGCCTGCACCTGTTGGGCTCAGGCAGGAAGTCGTGTCTGGGCACATCCCCTCCTGCTGGGGAGGGGAGGCTCTGCTCTCACTCCAGCTGTCCCTGGCCAGCCTCAGTCTTCGGGGTCAGACCATCCTGTGTGTCTTTCCACAAAGTACAGAAACAATTTATAGATAAAATACACTGAAGTAAAATTTAGATTGTTGAAGAAACATAAAATAAGATTTTTTTTGTTGCCTCCCTCCTTTCACCCCGCCCCCAGATAGTACTGATTTGAAATAACTGTTGGATGATGCGTATGCATGGTCCCTACAGGAAGGAGCACAGGGACGAACATAAATGTCCCATAAGCTGATGCTTTGATGCTTTGTCACAAATTAGGAGTCGCCTCGGTGGAGCACAGTGATTTTGGAGTCTACTATGTACATAATGCATAAATAGAGCTATTCTCATGGTCTGAGTTCAATACCTCCCCCAAATTCTTTAATTGTTTAACCATTTAGGGCTGTGTTTGATCACTTCTCCTCTAGTGTATTTAAATCCATCCTCTAGACCTGTGTGTCCAGTATGGTAGCCACTAGCCACATGTGATCATGCAAACTAAAATTACAACGAACTGATTTAAATGAAGAATTTAGTTTCTCGGTCACCCTAGCCACACTTGAGGCACTCCACAGCCACACATGGCTAGTGGCTGCCTTATCGGGTAATGCCGACACAGAATATTTCCATCATTGCAGAAAGTTATATTGGACAATGCTACTGACCTTTGCCAGGAAACAAAATCTTGGGCTGTCTGATGTCCGAGTCTTATCGAAGGCCGGTCCAGAAGAAGCAGTGTTTACTTGAGCTTGGTGGAGAAGTGCCCATTCCTGTGGTTCCTTTGAGTTTTAGCCTTGACCCAAGCAGGACCGTCCACAGTTCTCCTGGGTCACAGCGTCTTGGCTCTCCACAGAGCTGCTTTCATTGAGTCACGTTTTGGGGTTCTGTCCAAGAACTCATTAAGAAATAACCTCGTGAATATTGCTGCGCCAGAAAATAAAGACTTGCTGGAATATAATGGGGATCTGTCAAAGGGATATGGGTGCCAGTTTGGTGGGGTGTTTGCTGGCCGAATCTGAGGGTAATTGAGCAGCACCATAAATAATGATAAAATGGGTTACAGGATAAATCCAGCATGGAAATGCGTCCGTGCTGATGTAAGTTAATGTGTGGAGGAGAATGTCAGACCATAGAACAATGCAGAAGGCCTGACAGAACTAGAACATCACCCTTGATGCTCTTCAGATTCATGTTGCTTGAATCTTGCTGACTTGAGTAAGAATCAGCGATAGAAACTATGGATAAAGAAAGGCTGGATATGGAACAAAACACATAATAGGAAAGTATCTCCTTACAAAATACTTGTTGATTATAAAGGTGAAAAACAGTAACTTCACAGGGGAGAAACCTGGAAGACACCTTGATCGAGTGTTCAAAGCTGATGTCATCAGACATGGGAAGAGTGGCTATCATGTGCCTCCTGACCGGACACACTGAGGACACAATATTTTTTTTAATGTTTCCGTGTTCATTTATTTTTGAGAGAGAGAGAGAGAGACAGAGTGCAAGCAGGGGAGGGGCAGACAAAGAGGGAGACACAGAATCTGAAGCAGGGTCCAGGCTCTGAGCTATCAGCACAGAGCCCAACACGAGGCTCGAACTCGCAAACACGAGGTCTTGACCTCATCTGAAGTTGGACATTTAACCGACTGAGCCACCCGGGCACCCCCAGGACACATGTTACTTCTGAGACACTCTTGCCAAAAATACATGACCTGGGGGTGCCACGGTGGCTCAGTCTGTTAGGTGTCCAACTTCAGCTCAGGTCACGACCTCGTGTTTGGCGAGTTCAAGCCCCATGTCAGGCTCCGCGTGCTGACAGCTCAGAGCCTGGAGCCTGCTTCAGATTCTGGGTCTCCCTCTCTCTCTGCCCCTCCCCTGCTTGCACTCCATCTCTCTCTGTCTCAAAAGTAAATAAACATGAAAGGAAAAAAGAATAAATAAATAAAATTTAAAAAAACGTATAGAAACAAACCTGACCTGAATCTAAATCATGAGGAAACACTGGACAACCACAGATTGAGGGACATTGTATAAATCTCTGGCCCATACTGTTAAAAAATGTCAAGGTCTTGCGAAACAAAAAAAAGACTACAGATCAAAGAGCAAAGAGATGTGATAACAAAGTGCAAGTGTGATTCCAGATTGGATCCTGGAAGAGAAAAAAAATGTGGATTTTTTGTTTTTGTTTTTTGCTAGAAAGGACATTTGCGAAAAATGATAAAATCTGAAAGGGGATTAATAGAGAAATATATGCACATAGAAATATATATGCAAACTTATATGCATATAGAAATGTACAGTAAGAGAGAATTTTAATTTTAGCAACATAAAGAGTATTTCCTCAGAAATTTTTATATAAGTCATTCAAACCAGTTACAGTCATTGATGATGCTTCCGTGAGGGTGATTTTGGAGACGAACTGGAAAAAACTGCTCAGGGAGTCACAAACATGGCAACAGATGTCGCAGTTGTACACTGGGTGGTCTGAAAGTTTTAGCCCTGGGTGTTGTTTGGGGGAACAGAATGAATGATTACTCACAACTGTCTATCTGTAAGGCGAGAGGCTAGGTAGAGGAATGCGGTGTTTGGGCCAACTATTGGGATCTACCAATGAAAACTGAAAAAGCAGATCTATTTACGAACCCCAGGCTGCCTTCCTGGAGCGACGATGGGTGGGTGAACCCAGGGCTGCCTCCATGCACCTGTTCTCTCTCCCCAGAATGCACTTTCCTCACTGCCTATCACCAAACAAGAGTGGGTCGCCCCTCTGTCAATCTCATAAAACCCTGTTTTCTCCCTTCATGGGATTTACTGTACATTGTAAAAGTACTTTCATGTAATGCCCAACATAAAAGCTGCACAGATGTAAACAGAACTATGCTCAGAACACCACAAACCAAGGCCGGGCACCGTCACGCAGAGGGCGACCAACGCGTAAATCTTTAGGTTGGATCACTGCAGGTCCCATGGCTCGGAAGCCCCCCAGCAGCTTTACCAGGGTGCTGGTGACCTCTGCTGGTGACCTCTGCCGCAGGGTCACTGCTGGTACGTACAGGCGCTTGTGCAAATTAGGAGACTTGCGCCCTTCCTTTGGGCAGACAGAGCAGGTTTCCTTTCTCCTGCTGAGGCTGTCTCAAGCTTGGGAGTGTGGCTTGGCAATGAGTGTGTGACATGGATGGCAGTCTATGCCCGAGGCCCTTGTGCAAAGCACAAACTCATGACTCAGGGGCCCAACCCACGGCTCGGCTTATTTAACTCATTTTAAAAAATGTTTTTGGGGTGCCCGAGTGGCTCAGTCAAACAAGTGTCTGACTTTGGCTCAGATCACGACCTTGCAGTTCATGAGTTCAAGCCCCGCAATGGGCTCTCTGCTGTTATCATGGAGCCTGCTTTGGATCGTCTGTCCCACCGCCCCCCACCTGTACCCGCACACACACGTGCTCTCTCTTTCTCTCAAAAATAAAATAAATGTTTAAAAAATAAAAAATAAGTAAAAATATTTTAAAATTACCAATGTTTTAAATTCAGGGAAGGCCGCATAAAATACAGACCTGTGGCTTTTCTTCAAAGCGCACATTCTGCCCCCCTTCCATCATGGCCATGGCGGGATGGAGTCAGGTGGAGTCAGGTGGCGTCACTCTGCTCTGCCGATCTCAGGCTCCCCTTCACCCCCATTGTCCTGGACTCGGAGGCTGAGGAGAAACTTGTCCTTCTTTCATGCCCTGTTATTTTTCCTAAACCCAACCCGCTTTACTCGCTTTCTGTGACTGCCTCGCTTTTAAGCATTCAGCCCCTGTTACAATCTGACTCTCCTTTGATCACAAGGTGACACACCACACAAGGTGCAGAAAAGTGAGAGCATCTCTTTGAGTCTTGCCGAAGCTCCCTGCCTATGACGGTCTCTGAGGAAGGGCGGCCGCACCTTGCACTTGAACGCTGCGTTTCTGGGCTTTGTATCCGTTTGCAAGCTCACACGGTCCGTGCCTGTAGGGTTATGGCGGATTTGCAGGAAAGACGTTGGATTTATGTCGCGTGTTGATTGGGGGGGAGGGTACAGCTTCTGGGAAGGCACGTACTTTGGGGAAGGTGAGGGACCCCAGGAGCTGGATAGATGTTGCAGATTGAGGGGGTGGGACGAGGGAGAACAAACAGCCCACGGGGTGGGGGGTGCAGGGGGAGGGGGGAAGTAGCCGCCGGGCACTCCTTAGGATTCTCCTTCCTTCCCCTTTCTATAGAGGCTGATGCTATTTGTGATGTGAATCTTTGATAGGCTGTCAGCCAGAAACGCTTGCTGGAAGGAAGGCCATCTGTCCTGGAGGCTGAATGCCAAGTTGTGGGGATCTCCCGAGGAACATAAAGCCAAAAAAGAAAAAAAAGAAAAAACCCGAACTTATTGCAGAGAAGGAAGATCTGACATTGACCTTGTAGGGGCTTTGACACCCCTTGGCCTTCAGTGAACTTCCAGAAGCCGGAGGGCCGGGTTCCTCCATGGCATTCCAGCGTTGCCAGCAGAGGATAGCTGTCTCGTCAGTGCAGGCCCTGCTGTGTATGCTAACGTGACTCTTCTGAATCAAAGAAGGCACCTGCTTGTCAGTATCGTGCGGCGAGCACCCATTGTCAGCATCGTGCGGCGAGCACCCAGTGAAGTGAGATGGTAGGTATTCAGAGGCACCCAAATGCCACCAGTTGGCGATGTCTGGGAGACACCTTGGCCTGGGAAAGCGAGAGGCAACCTGGAGCAAACGGATCCCCTGTAGAAGGGGAAGGATAAGGGTCTCCCCCCTCTGTGGAGATGGACCAGGCTGGCACTTATCAAGCACTCAACAAAGCTGAGTTCTTGAGAGAAGCTGTGGTGTGCAGATAAGGAGACAGAATGGGCAGTAAGCGGAGTGGGTCAGTGAGGGGCTTTCGTTCCTCTTGTTTGACAGGAGATGGTGGAGCATGTTGGATGGCTGAAGGGAATGATCCAGTAGATAGCAACCGATGACGCAAGAGACAGAGGGGTGATGGCAGAGTCCTGGAGGTGGGTTGAGCCAACGGGGTTTAGGGCCCAAGGGGAGAGGTGGGCCTGGGTGCAAAGAGGGTACTCGGGGCATCCAGCAAGAGCGGTAAGGTGAGTGCGTCTGCAGCCACGGTGCTGGCTGCACTGATGGAGGAAGAGGAGTGTTTTAAGCAAAGAGTATTCCTCCAAACTGAAGAGAGGCATTTAAGCAGAGGCATTAATATGAGTTTTCATGGGGGGAGGGGACATGGAACTTGGGATGTGACTGAGGGGCCACTGGTAAGAGGAGGGGCCAGGAAGTGGCAGCTTTGGGGTTTCACCAGAGCACGTGGACTCAGTGTCTGTGGAATGGAAGGGCCGAGAAAGGGAAAGGGGAGCACCGGAATAGAGAGGGGAGATGAGTTCTCACTCTTCTGTAGTCTTATTTGGGCTGTAAAAAAAAGTGTAGTGCTCCAAAGAAGACATCCAAATGGCCAACAGGTGCGCAAAAGGGTGCTTGACATCACTAATTATCAGGGAAATGCAGGTTAAAGCCACAGCAAGATAGCTCCTCCCCTACGTCGGCATGATTATTGTCAAGAAGACAAGAGATAAAAGTTATCAGGGATGTGGAGAAAGGGCCCAGACCCACCTTGGACGCTGTTGGGGAGGATGTAAATTCGTGGAACTACTATGGAAAATGGTATAAAGGTTCCTCAAGAATTAAAAATTACAACTACCGTATGATCCAGCAGTCTGACTTCTGGGTATATAATCCAAAGGAAATTAAAACAGGATATCAAAACTAGGATCTCTGTATTCCCATGGGTCTACTGTAGCAGTCTTCACAATAGCCAAGATGCGCAAACAATGCGTGTCTGTCCGTGGGTGAGCAGGTAAGGAGAATGGTATTATTATTCAGCCATGAGAAGGAGGGAGTTCCTGCCATTTGTGACGACGTGGGTGGGTACTGAGGACATTATGCTTAGTGAGATGAGCCAGACAGAGAAAAACAAATACTATATGCTATTATTTACATGCAGAGCCTTAAAAAAGCCAAACCTGGGGCCCCTGGGTGGCTTAGTCGGTTGAGCGTCCGACTTTCGCTTAGGTCATGATCTCGCGGTTCGTGGGTTCGGGCCCCGCGTCGGGCTCTGTGCTGACTGCCGGCTCAGAGCCTGGAGCCTGTTTCAGTCTGTGACTCCCTCTCTCTCTGACCCTCCCCTGCTCACACTGTCTCTCTCTCTCCTAGAAATAAATAAAACATTAAAAAAAAAAATTAAAAAAAAAAAAAAAAAGCCAAACCTATAGACACAGTACTTGGGGCTACGTGGGGAGATGGGGAGATGCATATGAACTTGCAACTAGAAAATGAAGAAGTTTTGGAAATCTAACACTCAGCGTGACAGTCAACAATACTGCATTACGTACTTCAGCTGCTAAGAGACTAGCTCTTAATGGTTCGCACTACAATAAAGAAATGATGATTGTATGGCATGATGGGGGTGTTCGCTAACACTAGGGTGGTAATCATATCGCAATATATAAATTTCAAATCAATACTTTTTAAAAAAAATTTTAATGTTTATTTATTTTTGAGAGAGAGAGAGAGACAGCATGCACAAGCAGGGGAGGGGCAGAGAGAGAGAGAGGGAGACAGAATCTGAAGCAGGCTCTGAGCCGGCAGCGTAGGGCCCCACGTAGGACTTAGACCCACGAACCGTGAGATCATGACCTGAGCCAAAGTCAGATGCTCAACTGACTGAGCCACCCAGGCGCCCCTCCAATCAACACTTTAAAACCTATGCAATGTTCCATGTCAATTGTATCTCAATTAAAACAATTTTAAAGCTTTAATACTTTTTTAAAAAGAAAAAAAAAAAACTGAGTACTCACCAGAGAGCAAAGTAACAAAAATTGTCTGGGAAGCTGCCTGGGCCCAATGGCCTAAGGAAGAGGGGCGGGAGTCCAAGGGGCCGGATGTGGGCACGGGTTCTCACACAAAGTGCTCCCGTGGCAGCCCTGGGCCCACTGTCTACACGGAGGTGCCTGACAGGTCTTTCCTAGTAAAACTCTGTCCCTCAGCATTTCTTTCAATACTAGATGAAATCACCAGACATGGAAAAGGGATCAGGTGTGTAAGGGTGAAATGGAGAAAGACATTTTAAACCCATCATCAGTTGCCCCAGAAGGAGATTCTCTTTCTGTTTAAAGAATCACAATGTGGGGGGAAAATTGGACTACTGTTTTTGAAGGACTGACTCCACACAGTAGTAAGCAGAATCGTGCCATACAGCATGGCGTGTTAGAGTGACTCACAGGGACAGCTCAGGGGACGAACAAACGGGTTCTGCAGCTTGTATTAAAAAAAAAAAAAGAGGTCTGAAGAAAATGCGTGATTCTGCTCAAAATTAGAAGAGAATTAAAGTGTTAAAACAAAACCCGTAAGCTGACAATAACATTTGTAGAATTTGGTTCTTGCGGTCCCTCAGCGTGAACTCTGGAGGGCTCCGTTGGATGGCTTGGGTCAAGGGCAAAGCGTCCTGGGCCCGCCTGCTTGGCTGGCTTAGAATTCGCTGCCTCTGACTTCCTGCCGTCTTAGGTCCCATCGAACGACTGTTCTGGTTAAATCCAAGGTCATTTGAGCTGATTCCACTGAAGCCCTCGCAAATGTTCAAGGCAAGCAGCACTTTAGAATTTAGAAAAGGAGTTTTCAGTTTTCTCAGAACACACAGTACCATTTATACCTCGACCGAGTACACAAACACACTGATTCTAACAAACGTGCTCAAAACGTTTCACAGAACGGTATCTCCTCCAGAATTTATACTGTATTCCAATCTTTTTTATTCGACTCCATTCATTTATTTAAAATGCTGCTAAAAGCCCACTAAATTGAATTTATATCCACTACTAGGTTTTTCACCAGTATGAACAGCACAGGTTTAGAAAATGCATTTTTCTCTATTATATTTATAGTGGAATGATAGATAGCTAAGATTATAAATGGAAAAAAGCTAAAAAGGATTTGATGTTGACATTCAGGGACATCTGATTTAAAGAACAAAGGGGACAAAAATATTTATTTAAAAAAAAAAAAGAGCAGGGCACCTGGGTGGCTCAGTCAGTTGACTGTCGGACTTGGGCTCAGGTCATGATCTCTCAGTTTGGGAGTTCCAGCCCCGCGTTGGCCTCTGTGCTGACAGCTTCGGATCCTCTGCTTCGGATCCTGTCCCCCTCTCTCTGCTCCTCTCTCTCTCGCTCTCTTAAAAATAAACATTAAAAATTAAAAAAAACAAAAAAACAACAACCAGTAACTACCACTCACTTCCTGCTCTGTACGCATTACACTATTAGGCTCTTCACAAATGCTTTCTCATTTCCCCAACAACCTGTAATTCAGGGAACTGTTGTTCTTGTCGAGGGAAGAACCCCCAGTCTCACAGGGGAAGGCGAGAAGGCACAAGGGTGATGGATCGACTTGCGACGCCCCCTAGTTGCTGGAGGTAAACAAGACCCAGGGGCGCCTGGGTGGCTCAGTCGGTGAAGCGTCCGACTTCAGCTCAGGTCATGATCTCACGGTTCGTGGGTTCGAGCCCCGCGTCGGGCTCTGTGCTGACCGCTCAGAGCCTGGAGCCTGTCTTCGCATTCTGTGTCTCCCTCTCTCTCTGACCCTCCCCTGCTCACGCTGTCTCTCTCTCTCAGATATTTAAAAAAAAAAAAAAAAGGCGACGGGCCAGAGTGGGACAGCGTCTTGCACCAGCAGCTCTCACGTGATGGGTGAAGCACCCTGCTGCAGTCCTAGCACCTCTCCTGGCGGGGGGGGGGGGG
>NW_024081100.1:1470528-1472821 GCF_003009895.1 Hyaena hyaena | reverse complement strand
GGGGGGGGGGGGGCTCTTGCTCTGAGGGCGAGCGGGGTGCACAGCAGCCCTGCCCCAGGTGCCTGTGTGACTAGCCACACTGCGGCCCAGCGCTCAGAGTCAGAGCGCAGCCCGGGGGAGGGGGAGGGGGGAGGGGGCAGGAGGGGGAGGAGAAGTGGGGGTGGGGGTGAGGGGGTGAGGGGGTGAGGGGAGGGGAAATGGGGTTGGGGGGGAGGGGGCCGGGGGTTGGCCTTCTCAACAAGGCCAGGCTGGGGCCCCAGGTGGCCCGCCTCTGCCAGCAACCTGCCGCTTTGTAGCTGAAGTAGAGGCTGGGACTTGTCATTTCCTTACATTCACACGCATGCTGCAGAAGGGTGAACATTCTGGTACGGATGCTCTTTTCACAGCCTCTGACTGATCCCGGATCCCCCCACCCCGGTGCCCCTGCATTCCGGCTGCACCTGAAGGTACTGATACTGCTCGGGGGTAAGATATAGTACAGGGCGCCCTCCGTGCGCATGGGTCCTTGGGCACACAGACAAGTATAGAAGTGGGAACAGTTTCTAGAAGTGGGATTTCTGGACCAAAGGCTTCTGTGATTTTGACAGACACTGCTGGGTTGTCTTTCATAAAGGTTGTGTTGATTTACTCAAAAACCTTGGGAAGAGAGAGAACCTGTCCCTCACACCTTTGAAAATGGTGTTACCAGGCTGTTCAGTCGTAGCCAACCTCATAGAAGAAGAAGAGAATCTCACTGAAGTTTTGATATCTCTTATTCTAAGAGTTCACATAATTTCCCCAGTTGTTGATATTTCCTTTCCTTAAACTGTCACTCACATTCTGGGGGCGCCTGGGTGGCTCAGTCATTTGAGCGTCTGACTTTGGCTCAGGTCGTGATCTCATGGCTCGTGAGTTCAAGCCCCACATCAGGCTGGCTGTTGTCAGTGCAGAGCTCGATTTCAGATCCTCTGTCTCCTTCTCTCTCTGCCCCCTCCTAATGTACTTCATTCTCTCTCAAAAATAAAAATAAGCATTTAAAAAACCTGTCACAGGGGCGCCTGGGTGGCTCAGTTGGTTGAGTGTCCAACTTCAGCTCAGGTCATATGTCGTGGCTCGTGGATTCGAGCCCTGCATCGGGCTCTGTGCTGACAGCTCAGAGTCTGGAGCCTGCTTTGGAGTCGGTGTCTCCCTCTCTCTCTGCTCCTCCCCTACTTGCACTGTCTTTCTCTCTCTCTCAAAAAAAAAATTAAAAAAACCTCTTATATTCTTTGCTTTTTTTTCTATTATCTTTCTTCTCGATAACTTCTAAGAACTTTAGATACATATATATGTATATTGAAAATAATTTTTCTTTCAAAAATTAGTTTCTTTCAAAGATAAAGTTAGTTGTCTTTCTTATGGGAATTTTTCTCTGTAGAATGTTTTCACTTTTACTTGGCATTTTCCTATGGCTTTAGATTTTTGCATCTTACTCAAGAAAGGTCATCTCATCCTGAAATGAGCATTAAAGAATCTCCAACATGTTCTTTTTTCTTGATGTATCTGGAAGTTACTAAGCTGTGAAATGTGAGATAGAAATGCTTTTTCAATGGGTTGCCTCAGTCAGTGAAGTGTCCGACTCATGCTCAGGTCATGATCTCACATTTTGTGGGGTTGAGCCCCGTGTCGGGCTCTGTGTTGACAGCTCAGAGCCTGGAGCCTGCTTCGGATTCTGTCTCCTCTCTCACTGCCCCTCCCCCACTCTCACTCTGTTTCTCTCTCTCAAAAATAAAATGAATATTTTAAAAAAGAAAAAGAAATGCTTTTCCTTTTCTTCCTTGTAGGTGGCTGTCTAGTTGTCCTAATGTCATCTATTGCCGAAACTGTATTTTCTACAGACCTATCATACATTCTGTTCTTCTGTGCTCGTAGGTCTATTTCTGGAGTCTGTTTTATATCTCTGACAGGAGCAGATGCCAACTCCCTGCCGCTTTATTTCCTGTCTTGACAGATGTTTTACTAACTGGTAGAACTAATCTCACTTTATTACCCTTCTTCATCAATATATCTTCTGGCTGTTCTCATATACTTGGTTTTCCATAAAGACTTCAAAATAAGCTTGTTTCGAAAGAGAAATCAAGAAATTGATCCCATTCACAATTGCACAAAAAACCATAAAATACCTAGGAATAAACCTAACCAAGGATACAAGAGATCTGTATGATGAAAACTATAGAAAACTTATGAAGGAAATTGAAGAAGACACAAAGAAATGGAAAAACATTCCATGCTCATGGATAGGAAGAATAAATATAGTTAAGATGTCATTACTACC